>NC_091950.1:266498074-266583074 GCF_031021105.1 Erythrolamprus reginae | reverse complement strand
ATCCATTGATTTATTGAACTTCAGTGGCTACTCATCCCAGTGCATAACTCTGGGCGAGTAAGGTCAGTTTAAAACAAGAACAATGCAACAAATAAAACCACCACCACCAATATAATGTTATGTTGCTGAGGTCTGACAACCTCTCAATTGTGCAAGGCATCACGTGAACCTAATTTTCAGAACATCCTAGCCCAGATGTGTGTGCGTGTGTGTGTGGGAATCCTAAATGAGAATTTGCTAAAGGCAATTTGTAGCTGTATGTTGGAAAGTGCCTTTCTTTCTCAGAATGCAGCTTGAAAATATTTTATGTACGCCATGAACTCAACCCTGTGCTTTCCTTCCTATCACATACTTTGCATTTTTCCTCCTTAAGACATATTTCTGTAATCCTTCTTTGTCTTAATAACTTTCTAATATATTTGGAGGTACACCTACTGCCCTTTCAGGTCAATCAATATTGATTGATTGATTTAATATATTTGTATATTGCCTCCTTTATTGCATCTTCCAAAACCTTTTCACCTGCTTCGCCTATTTCGTGTTCCTACAGAAATGAAGAAAGAAGGACTTAAAACAATGCCTAGTCCTGGTCAGTTAGGAAAAGAAATGAAATACAGAGTGGCTTAATTTCAAACGCCTTGCTTTTTATCTGCTCCTGTTTCTTGTTTGATAATGGAATATTAGCTCATTAATGTACCATCTCCATTGCTCATTTTCCTTTCAGCCTTTCTATATATCAGGCTGTATTACTTAATTACAACCCTGTTAGTTCATATGCTATCTACCCAGTGGCTTTTCTTCTACATTCTTAATTGCAATAAGTGAAGTCACTTTTCATTCTGCCACAAGAAAACTGTTGGTTAGCTGCCCGTAGTTAGTGTGTGTATGTATGTGTGTGTATTTCCAATGGTTATAATATACACAACACAGGCACCTGCTAAAAGGCATCAAAAAGTTCTAGGTGGGTTTTGAAAGTGGACTCTTTTCTCACTCTTTGACTATATTTAAGCATATTTTGTTTCAAAACTGAAAGTTACATACAGTGGTACCTCTAACTAAGAACGCATCTACTTACGAACTTTTCTAGATAAGAATCGTGTGTTCAAGATATTTTGCCTCTTCTCAAGAACCATTTTCCACTTACAAACCCAAGCCTGCAAGACTGTAACTGGAAAAGGCAGGGAGAAGCCCCTGTGGGGCCTCTCTAAGAATCTCCTTGGAGGAAACAGGGCCAGAAAAGATGGGGAGAAGTCTCCACAGAGCCTTTTTAGGAATCTCCTAGGAGGAAACAGGGCCTCCACCCTCCCTGTGGTTTTCCCAATCACACACATTATTTGCTTTTACATTGATTCCTATGGGAAAAATTGCTTCTTCTTACAAACTTTTCTACTTAAGAATCTGGTCACGGAACGAATTAAGTTTGTAAGTAGAGGTACCACTGTATACATAAATGCTCAATCAAATGATCCTTTCAGCAGCTTGTGAGAAACATTTCTTATACACATTTTCTATCTAGCAGCCAGTTACCCACTGCCAGGGGATGGGAGGACCAAGGAGTCTCTCTCTAGTTGTTTCCACCATTTCAGAGAAATGCATGGAGCACCGGCCGAAATTGCCCCCGAGCCGGGAGACGCTGCCGGTGCTTATTTCTGGCTTCCGGCGAAAACCGGAAGTTCGGCTTTTGGCAGCGCGCCAAGACGGCGCACTGCCTCCTGGGCCTAGGAGGAGGTCCTTAGCTCGAAGTGGACCTCCTCCTTTTGCCCTCGGCTGTCCTGAAGCGAACACCTGCCCACCCTCCTCTATCATACAGGGTGCCTGGACGGGGTCACCTCGGGGCCGAATAGGAATTTTTTGCGGTCTCTCCTTTGGTTGAGGCCATTTTTTCACCTATTCCACACTGACGTTAAGGATGGACTGGTTAGGGGGTGCGGCACAATGTAGAGATACATTGGATTAATTTGGCTTCCCTCTGGTCACTGGGGTTTGGCAGGCTAGGGATGGAAATGGGCAGTAGGAGCAACTGCACGTTCTCCTTTTGAGCATCTTTTCAAGATGATGGGCCACCTCTCCCCATGAACTATAGGTTCGTACAACTTCGGGGATTGGAGAGGGGATGCCCATGGGACTCACCTTATCCAATTTCCCTCGGGGTTTGGACAGTGAGCTCCTCCCACATGCTTATGGGCGTGGCTCGGATCCAGGTGAAGGTGGCTACCTTCACCTGGATCAGCAAGGAGTTATGCCCAATGTTGCCTATGAATGTTTTGACAGGTAAATTCCGCTCCATTAGTTGTTGGCCTCTGCAGGTCCTTTGTTTACATAGTTATAACATTTGAATTATGTTATTTAAATTGACGTTATGCAAACTCACATTATTTTAATTTATGCTAATTAATAAAGTGACTCACTATTAAAATCCAGCTACTGTCTCAGTATCGTTACTCCGCTTCCGGGGCAAATGGTGCCAAGTTGATTCTGTAGAAATTAATATTTTCGTATTGTGTTCATTGTAATCTCTCTTTCCCCCTCTCCTTGTTTAATGACCAAGTGCTTGAACTTAGGGTAATTTTTAATAAGTGGTAATCACAATGAACTTCCTACTTACTGCTGGTATAACATTCCTACTGTCACAGGATGGCAATTTCTGACCTTTCCTACTGCTTTTCCCCAAGCAATGTCGGTAGCAAAACTAGCAGAATTCATAGTCACATAAGGTTCTTGATTAACAATCCATGTGATCCTCAGTTAACAATGGCAACTTGGGCTGCTGGAACTCCTATCTATAAGCAACACAGTTCAACTTATGACCATGTGTCTTAACTAGAATTTCCAGTCCCAATGAGCATCATTAAGCAAGGACTATTTGCATTTCTTAAATGAAGAAAATACAGCATTGGATTGCTTCCTTGGATGATTTTCCTGCCAGACCTGAAGTGTAAAAAATACATTTCAAAAGAGGACTTACTTGGTCCTGTTTCACTCACTTACATGGGAATGAAATGCTAAATTCTGCTTCTAAAAATAGACAGTGCAAGGAATCCCCATGCCTTTCATTTCTGCCTGGAAACTGTTAAAACAATAACCCAATTTTAAGTGCATAAAAAAACCCCGACTCTACTTCAGCAGAGTCACTAATGTGGTCTCTTCCTAGCGATCAATTGCAAATGATTCAAGAATAACCCTGATACAGGATAACAAGAAGTGTTTGTTTACCATTTGTCTTCCTATAGTGCTTGGGCAACAATATACCTGATCACCTGTCACTTTAAAGTAACCCAAATGATTTTGATATATGGACAAAGATTTTTTCCTCAAAGCAATGGCCAGGTAGAGAGAGAGAAAGAGGGTAGGGAAAGGAAAGAGAGAAGGTCAGAGTGAGAATGTATGTGTGTGTGTGTGTGAGAGAGAGAATGAGAATCTTATATTTTTCCTGATTCCATAGATGCTGTCAGGCTCCAGATTGCAAATAGATGTTTAAAAGAATCATGTTTCGCTTAGATGCCCTGACAGCAGGGGTGGGCTGCCACCCGAACGGGGGAGAACACAGTGGGGTAGTGAAAATAGAGCTCCACCCCAGAGCACCCAATTTGCACTGAAAGATTTTGAAAGAAAATGCAGGGTGTCCTGCATAAGCCACACCCATAGTGTGGTAGTAAAAATTTTGGTAGCCCTTCACTGCCTGATCATCTTTAAAAGGGTAACATTTAACATTTGAAAGCCGGAGGATTGCCCATTGTGGTATTTATTTTAGTCAAATTATTTTTGTGTTTTGAGACAGGCTGTAGAAATAGCTTTTCAAACAAATGAAGCTTCCTCCACATGAAGACACTCCAGTTGTACTATGTAACCTTGAATGTCGGCCGCTCCAGCCTTGAATGTTGGCCATAGCAAATTGATTGTCCAAACGGAGCCATTCCACCTTTCCAGAGATAGGTCTGTTGCCATTGTAACTAATTTTAAACCGAGGTCCAGCTTCTTTCAAATGAATATTAAATCTAACTAAGAGCCCCGGTGGTTCAGTGGTTAGAGTGCAGTACTGCAAGCTACTTCTGCTGATCACTGGCTGCCAGCAGTTTGGCAGATCGAACCTCAGTAGGCTCAAGGTTGACTCAGTCTTCCATCCAGGGCCGCCGATAGGGCGGTACTACTGGGAGTGGCTTCATGGGCCTGGGCAAATTGGAAAATGGGGGGGGGGCAGCCGCCAAAAACTCCCCAACCCAGATTGCGATGGGGAAAAGCACGGCAAGGAAAGCAAAAGGACCAGAGACACCTCGCCAAACTTCGCCTCTGCGGAGCTTCTCTGACCGCGGCCCGCACCTTCTTCCCACCCCGGCGAGGAAAGAAGGCAGGGAGGCTGGCAGACAGGCAGGGAGCCCCGATCGCAGCCGCGGAAGAAAGCACGGGGGTGACTTGGCCTCCGGAAGCCAAGCCGCGCTGCTGGGGAAGCTGGGAGAGGACTGAGCTTCTCCGCCGGCCTTGTGTGTCCCCCAAGGTTTGCGAGGGCAAGAGAGCAGTGCCTTTCGGCCTCCGGAGGTGCTGTGCCGGGGATTCAGGGGGGGCATGAACACTGCCCGCCGCCCGGAGCCAATGGCTTCTTTTGGGCAGGCGCTAGCTTACTCGCTCGCCTTCCTGCTGCTGGCGCTGGGAGCAGGTAAGTGCGCGCGGCCGGCCAGGTGGGAAGGGCGAGGCATGAGGGGGAGGCAACGTCCCTCTTTTCATGCATCCGCTCAGTGAGCCTCTCCTTCCTTCCCTCCTTCCATTTCTTTCATTCCCCCTCTCTCTTTTTATTTCTCATTCATTCTCTTTCTTTCTTTTCTCTTTCTTTCTTTCTTTCTTTCCTTCCTTCTTTCCTTCCTTCTTTATTTATTTCCTTCTTTCTTTCTTTCTTTTGTTTCTTTTTCTTTCTTTTTCTCTTTCTCTCTTGCTCTTTCATTCTTTTTTTCTTTCTCTTGCTTTCTTTCTTTCTCTTTCTTTCTCTCCTTTCTTCCCTCCTTCCATTTCTTTCATTCCCCCTCTCTCTTTCTATTTCTCTTTCATTCTCTTTCTTGCTTTTTTTCTTGCTCTTTTTCTTTCTCTCTTTTACCTTCCCTTCCTCTATTTTTTCTTTTCTTTCTCCTTCCTACCTTCTTCCCTCCCTCCCTTCCTTCAATCCTTCCTCTCTTACTCTCCCCTTTCATAAGTTTCCTTGCTTCCTTCCTCTGTTCCTGTCACTTCCCCCTTTCTTTCCTTCCTTCCTTCCCTCCCTCCATTTCTTGCTTTCCTTCTCCTTCCTCCCTTCTTTCCTCCCTCCCTCCCTTCTTTCACTCCTTCCTCTCTTACTCTCCCCTTTCACCTTTCCTTCCTTCCTTTGCACCCTTCCTCTGTTCCTGTCCCTTCCCTCTTTCCTTCCTTCCTTCCCACCCTCCGTCCATTCATTCACCCATTCCTCTCTTGCTCGCCCCTTTTACCCTTCCTTCCTTCCTTCCTTCCTTCCTTCCTTCCTTCCTTCCTTCCTAGCTCGCCCTCACCTTTCTTCCCTTCCTTCCAGATCGGAGTGCCCCCTCAAGACACCCGCCTGAGTGCTGGTACCCTGCTTTTTCTCTCCCCTTGTCCTTTCCAGCTCCTCGCCGGTGGCTGCCGGGTGTGTGATCCCCCTCCCCTCTCCCCTCGCTAGAAAGCACATGGTTTTTTGTCAACAAGAAGGGAGAAGTGCCAAGGAGCCGTAAATAAGCCTCGCTCCGCCTGACCGATGCCAGGAGGATCTTTCTTTCCCTTGTCACTCCCGCTTCTTTCTTTCTCCTGGACGAGTCCACACAATCGGCTTAACCCAGTTCCTGAAATAGCCTATGGCAGTGCTTCCCAACCTTGACAACTTGAAGATATCTGGACTTCAACTCCCAGAATTCCCCAGCCAGCATTCGCTGGGGAATTTTGGGAGTTAAAGTCCAGATATCTTCAAGTTGCCAAGGTTGGGAAACACTGGCCTATGGGACCGCCTCGCTTGGCGTGAAGCGTGAAATGATTCCCGGGGGATGGAGTGGCTTGGCGACTTAAAATAGTTTTAAAATGGCGGGGGGCCCCCCAGACACTTAGGCTGTATGGGGCCCCAAAATTCCTGATGGTGGCCCTGCTTCCATCCTTCCAAGGTTGATAAAGTGACGACCTAGATTGTTGGGAGCAATATGCTGACTCTCTGTAAACCACTTAGAGAGAGCTGTAAAGCACTGTGAAGCGATATAAAAGTCTAAATGCTACTGCTATTGCTATCTTTTCAACACAAGTTTAAGGTCTTCCAGAAAACTACCCTACCTAATATATACCAACATTACATGAGCCATTGCATTGGCAGGGCTCAGATGTCAAATCTTTTCAGTAGTCCAGCCCAAAATGGATGGGAGTGCCCAGGGCCTAGGGCAGTGATGGCGGACCCATGGCACGTCAAATGGGACATGTATGTGCGCACTGTCAGCTGATTTTCGGCTTGCACAGAGGCCTTGGGAGGGAATTTTTGGCTTCCAGAGGACCTCTGGAGCCTGGGAAGGTTGAAAAAGGTGGCTAGCAGGCCCACCGGAAGTTGGGAAATGGGCTGTTTCTGGCCTCCAGAGGGCCTCCAGGGGGGCAGGGGAGGCAATTTTCGCTCTTCCCATGCATTGAATTATGGGTGTGGGTCGGGGCACTCACACAGGCATGATAGTGAGTATGCACGCACTTTCGGCACCCAAGGGAAAAAAGGTTCGCCATCACTGGCCTAGGGGGTAAGGAAAATTCTCTGCTCCCCCTGCAACACCCCCCCTTCACATGGCCAATAAAAGCTACACAGACAACATCCTTGTTGGCATCGTCAGTGAGCCTTTATACATATTTCATTCTACAATACTTGTTTTGGGAAATAAGAGAAACACTGCCCGAGAATAGAAATACTAAAAACAAATTATAAGATGGCTCATGGGCTGGGTTTGAAACCAAGGCTATTTCATGTGGACCCAGTCTTCAAAAGTGGTTAGTAATAGTGATGGGCGAACCAAACCCGCACAATTCAGGTCTGTATCAAATTTTGCGGTGTTCGGAATGCTGAACACGAACCCAATTTTTTTTTAAACTTCGGGCAAAGTTCGGGGTCACGTTCGGCGTTCGGAGCCTTGACGTCACTGGCAGGTTGCTAAGAATGCCAAGGTGATCACTTCCTGGATTCCATGGAATCCAGGAAGTGATCACCTTGGCGTCCTTAGCAACCTGCCGGTATACGTGACGTCAAAACTTCGCCCCCGGAATTTCTTGGTGGGATTCCCCATTCGGGTTCAGGTTAGGTTCGGGTTCGGCCGAATTTCGCATAAAGTTCATCTGAACTTGCCGAACCCGAACACCGTTGGGTTCATCCATCACTAGTTAGTGACCATTCTCAGTTTGATGTTCTCCAGTGCTGAGCTAAATCCCAAAGTCAATGGGTATATTATTTTTTTAAAAATAATATTCTGCTCTGTATTGTGAGATTATTTAAGAAGAAAAGGCAGCTGAGAAATGTCTCAGCTTTCTGTAGTTTGTAGAGATTTAGAAGGATTGAGGAGCTGCCAAACTGAAGGAACGGCATACCGAAGCTGCATATTTCATAGACGTTTTCTGCTTTCTTCATTTCCATATTGTAAAAGAGAATAGACTGTGAGATTCTCTCCGGGAAAAAAAAGCCACATAGTTTTCTGCAAAATTTAATCAGTCTAAGATATGTTGTGGGCTTTGTGCCATGTAATTTCCAAGATAATTTCACTGTATGTTTATCTGTTCATCCACCCATTCATATGTATATAAAGGAGTCAGAAATCTGGTGGTGGTTGATGGATCATATAGCGGGGCCTGTTCTCAATATCAACTGAATATAAATGTGATTACATTTGATATTGTGCCCATTTTTCATTTGTTAGACTGCTGAATATTTTTAAAAGGGTGGCACCCGAGCTTTTTCTAAACCGCCCTCATTTCATGAGTAGCTGATAATTCAAATTGAGTAGAAATAGAGATTTTAGGCAGTGTTCCTAAACATATTTGTGAAGGAGTAAGATGAACTAACCATTGTAAGATTTTCATGTTTGAGAACCCTCAAAAAGTCTTATAATTTCCATGCTTGTTTGCTGCCTTTTTCAGTAGAAGTTAAATTCATCTATTTCTTTGTCATTTTCTTTTTTTTTTAGATTTCTCTACCTCCAAAACTGAGACCTTCATGCAATGAACAATAATTTGAGATATATTCTTGAACAACTGTGGGGACAAATACCAAACAATGGGTGATAATGTTCTCACATAAATTCTTAGACTTTAGATATTGGAGCCAAGTCTGTAATACCAGCATTTGCAAGATGGTGGTATTATGTATGTGTGGTGATTTCGATGTCATTGTGGGTTTGTTGCTGGTATCATCACCCAGCCAAATCTGATTAGCTTAACTGTTCTTAGGGGTTTTGTGCTTATTTAATATCAGTGATTTTTTTTTAAAAGGGTGAAAAACAGAACAATATGCTATACTATGATGATGGTGGCATGAACACAATTGCTTATTGTTGTTGTTGTTGTTGTTGTTGTTATTATTATTATTATTATTATTATTATTTATTATTATTATTATTATTAATTAGATTTGTATGCTGCTCCTCTCCGTAGACTCGGGGAGCATACAAATCTAAATAATAATAATAATAATAATAATAATAATAATAATAATAATAATAATAATAATAATAGTAGTAGTAATAATAATAATAATAATAATAATAATAATAATAAACAAATACAAATTTTCATTCCTGCTGCCTGCATTGCCAAAAAAATACAGATAGTATCAGAAGAAAATAATTCTGAAATAATTGATGTGATTTAATGAAATAATTTAAGCCATGCACAAGCTATTTCCCAACAAAAGTTCTGAACACTTTCCCTGTTATATTCGCAGACTGAAGCACATAAGCTTCAGTCAGGTCCTTCATTCTGGAGGGAAAATACTGACTGCTGATTGGCTAGAGTCTAGACCAGTGATGGCAAACCTATGACACGGGTGGCACATGGGGCCATATCTGCTGGCATGTGAGCCTTTGCCTAGCTCAGCTCCAACTTGCATGTGTGTGCCATTCAGCTGATTTTTGACTCACACAGAGGCTCTGGGAGGGCATTTTTGGCTTCCAGAGACCCTCTGGGGGGATGGGGGAGGGCATTTTCACTCTCCCCAGGGTCCAGGGAACCATTTGGAGCCTGGGGAGAGCTAAACACGAGTCTACTGGGCCCACCAGAAGTTGGAAAACAGGTTGTTTCCAGCCTCCAGAGAGCCTCCAGGGGGTGGGGGAAGCTGTTTTCACCCTCCCCAGGCATTGAATTATGGGTGTGGGCACTCACACAAGCGCCATAGCACGCACACACGCTGTTTCAGCACCTGAGGGAAAAATGGTTCGCCATCACTGGTCTAGACTGTCTGGCAGCTGGCTGTCAGACAGAGCCTTTGCTGGATTGTAAATAGTTGCCAAATAGAGAGATGTTTTGAATCCACTTCAGTCTGCCTCTTCCATTCACCCTATTTAACATTCCCCAACACTCACTTAACCACCTCTCCTCTCCCAATCCGTCCCCAGCTATAGTCAGTCCTCAGTTAAAGAAAGATGCCCAACTATCAGAAAAAGGCATGAGGAAAAGAAATGTAGAAAGTCAACTGATTCAGGTTCTTTGCCCAAAACGTCTTCTGGCCTATCACACTCTTCTTCATTGTCCACCATCTGCGTGTTCAGAATAGACCTGCTTTTCCAATACACAGCTAATTTGGCCTTAGATTTGAATTAGTGACTTCAAGGAGGAGCTTGCCTGAGAATAACACTTAGCTGTCCAAAGTATTTTTGCCCAGTGTATTTTGCAGGGGTGAAACATGTGTGAATGACATCCGGATCAGCAATGAAGAATGTTCACTCTAAATAGAACAGTCTAAATAAAGTAGTCTAAATATATAGTCTAAATAAAACAGTCTAAATAAAAATAAATTCCCCTCTTAATTTCGGGCTCATTCCTTTAGCAGAACTGATGTCAAGTCCTCTAAGTTGTTTAAGATTCCATAGGAAAAACATGGAAAAAAAATATACATCTAAATGCCTGTACATATCCAGTCAAACTTAAAAGTGAAAAAGACTGCTTGTCTTAAACCTATTTATTTAGAAAAGGTTTCACTCATTTACTTCAGCTGGGCTTATGTCTACATTTGAGGTTATAGGTTCACAATTCCTCTTACAAATTATATAAGGATATGAGGCAAAAAAAAATCAGCAAAATGCTCTAAGGAAAAAGAGAGCAACGGTGAGCAAAAACAATTTGTTGGCAAATCTCTTTGTGGGTACCGTTGGCAGGGCAGCCAATTTCCATTTCAAAGTTTGAGCACAGCAAACTCTTCAATCAGCAAGCAACCATCCCAAACTACTAGTGATGCCTGAATGATGAAATACACATGAAACACACATGAATGATGCAATACAACAATGCCAGCTCTGTTCTTTCCTATGTGCTTCAAAACATTGCACCCGAGGACAGAAGGCTCAACAATTGTGTCCCCACACTGTGATGTGTGTTTCATCATTTGAAAAAAAAACCTCTCTAGCAGTTACCTGTGGTTTCAACACTGACCTATTTCTGGTTTCTGAATCTACATAGAAACCCCATATTAAGTATTGATAGCTAAAATTACTTTCCATTTTCTTCCTCAATATTTTAGGTGATATTTCAGATATATTTAAAATGATTTTAAATGGCAAATACTGCATTCTTCGGAATATAAGATGCACCTTTTTCCTCCCTAAAACAGGCTGAAAATTTGGGTGCATCTTATACTCTGAAAGCCCTTAAGAAGTATAACGAGGTGCTAATGATCTTTACTCTCTCTGAAGAATGTTTTTCCAGTCCTAAGTTTTTGCAGCCTGTTTTTCATTGCTCTACTTGCTCAGAATAAGTTTCTTTCAAACCCTAATGATCTGCTAACTATGTTCCCAGCTCTTACCGGCTTGCGGGCTCTTTCAGTGTTACTCTGTCCAATTAAGTTTTTTTTAAAGCCCTAGCCGAGGTGGCGCATTGGGTAGAGTGCAGTACTGCAGGCCACTAAAGCTGACTGCTAGATATGCCAGTCAGCAGTTCAAATCTGATCACTGGTTCAAGGTTGACTCAGCCTTCCACTCTTTCGAGGTAGGTAAAATGAGGACCAGGATTGTATGCTGGCTCTGTTAAAAACTGCTGTTGCTAACATGTTATAAGCTGCCCTAAGTCTAAGGAGAAGGGCGGCATTAAAAAAAATTTAAATAAATAAATAAACAAATAAACAAACAAACAAACAAATAAATAAATAAATAAATGAATAAAATAATGTGTAAAACTGGCCAGACTAAGGACGCTAGCCAGATGAATACCTGGTAGACAGATCCCCTCCCCTATTTTCCTCTCCCCAAAAATAAGGTGCATCTTCTATTCTTCTATTTTTATACTCCACAAATATGGTACTTTTAGTTGAAATACACTAATCATTTGTCTATACATGAACATAAATATCCCCCCCACAAACGCACAAACAAACCTAATTTTTTATTCCTATTGAATAACATTTCTTTTCTGTATAGTAAATGTTTAGTTGACTGTGTTAAGTTGATTGTTAAGACAATGGACTTACAGACCATTGGAAAGTCCTCAAGGCCACTTTCCTTTCTTGGCCTAGGGACCCAATCAACTGATAACACAGAGACACACCAGGCAACTAACTGGCCATTTTCTGCATTTGTAAAAGTTTAACGTTGTAAAAGAATGACAAATTGAAGTTACCATTTCATTGCTTCACACAATCTTAAAGAGACACAAAGCAAGAGAAAATTAGAAAGCTTCCACTCAAACTCTGGTAATGCCATAGAGAAGGTCATTCCTTGGCAAAGTATTATGGCACCTGAACATTATGTGCAAAGCAACCTCGTTTACTTGGTGGCAAAATCTAAAAACTGCATTCAGAAATACAGTGATACCTCGTCTTACAAACGCCTCGTCAGAAAAATTTTTCGAGATACAAACCCGGGATTTAAGAATTTTTTGCCTCTTCTTACAAACTATTTTCACTTTACAAACCCACCGCTGCCACTGGGATGCCCCGCCTCCAGACTTCCATTGCCAGTGAAGCACCCATTTTTGTGTTGCTGGGATTCCCCTGAGGTTCCCCTCTATTGGAAACCCCACCTCTATTTTTGTGATGCTGCAGGAGAATCCCAGCAGGGGATTTCCCAGCAGCGCAAAAACAGGCACTTCACTGGCAACGGAAGTCTGGAGGTGGGGTTTCCCATGGAGGAGAGCCTCAGGGGGATCCCAGCAGTGCAAAAACGGGCGTTTCGGCTGGCAAAAGGGGTGAATTTTAAGCTTGCACGCATTAATCGCTTTTCCATTGATTCCTATGGAAAACATTGTTTCGTCTTACAAACTTTTCACCTTAAGAACCTCGTCCCGGAACCAATTAAGTTTGTAAGACAAGTTATCACTATAATTGATGATCTTTGGGCAGCATTAAAAATTGCATCTCCTTCATGGAGAGACTCCTTCATAATCTACCTCCCCCCAATAAATATTTTAATCAGTAAGCAAATCTATTAAGAAAGCTAACTTACTACTAGCCTTGCGTATCAAATTCTTGAAAGGGGGGGCAGGGGTATAAGGAAGAATAATTTGTGTGAGAATAAAATGTGTTTGCTACCCTGTCAAATAAGTCTATTGTTATATTACAATATTGCACCCTCAACATGCTGTAAAATCTTGCAGCTTAATGTTCTCTTGAAGCTGCAGCTAGATTCAAATTATTTTATTTCTAATGAAACAGGACAACATTATATTATCTGGTTCTCTCTTCTGCCTGTTGGCATTGCAAAAACTCACCTGAGTCTGGCTGAGACGGCCAAGCAAGTGGAAATACATAAGCAGCACCTAACTTGACAGTGAATGCTAAAATAAATCTCGCTGTTATTTATATTGCTTTAGCTTATGTAGTTTAGGAGCAATGATGGCTTAGCAGGATCAAAACCAACTCCACTTTGGAAGAAAAATGGTGATGTATATCTCAATACATAGGACAAGGAGATTCTTAAATCTTGATACAGATGTTATAGGATTCCAATGTAATTCTTAAACATGAAGCGTCGGGGCTATGACTGGCAAAGGGTGAACCATTGGCTAAAGACAGAACAGGTGCATCTGAAAGACATCAAAAATGGCCCAAAGTTTATTGACCATTGAAAGGGTTGGAGAAAAAAAACCCCTTAATATGAAGATTGACAGACAGAGAAAGGAAGGCAGGCAAGCAGACAGACTTGATTTCTGAAATCTCTAGCACATGCACTGTTTCATCCACCCAGGAAATATATAGACATGTGCAGGGGTGGGTTCCAGATTGTGTTACTGCCAGTTTGCTCAGGGATGCACCATGTGGGCACACGTACACGCACAGTACTAAAAAAGGCTTCTGTGCATGGGCAGAAGCTAAAAAACCAAGATGGCGGCGCCTATGGAGGTGCCAAGAGAACTGGCTCAGGGGTGTGGCAGGCCTAGGTCACTGCCAGTTCCGGTGACCCAGGCCGCCAAATTACTACCTTTTCTATAGAACCGGTCTAAAGTAGTAGGCACCCACCTCCGGACGTGTGCGTGTATGCATACACAGACATGCTTCCATTTTTGACATAGTGAGATGAAAAACAGCATTATAAAAAACTTTAAAATTACATTTTAAAATAGAATTGTGCATACTGTTTAGAATCCTAAATGTGCAATCATTCTTAATATAATTAATTATTAATATAATTTATTATTATTATTATTATTATTATTATTATTATTATTATTATTATTATTTATTAGATTTGAATGCTGCCCCTCCCCAAGGATTTGGGGTGGCTCACAACAATAATAAAATACAATAAACAGTGGTACAAATCTAATACAGTATTAGTAAAATCTCAAGTGAAAACCCCTTAATATTAAAAAACAATCAATACTACACAATCATACCATTCTCAAGTGCTATAATCAGCAAAGGGGGGGAATCAGTCCTCCAATGCCTGGCGACATAAGTGGGTCTTTAACATCCTGTGGAAGACGGGGAGGGTGGGGGCTGTCAGAGCTGAAGAAGCTTCTTGGAGGAGAAGCTAAACATCTTAAAAACAACAACAACAAAACCCCAATAAAGTCCAGTTGCCTCCTGAAAAAACACCTTTGGGACAACCATGACCTGAATGGCTGAGAATCTCTACAGACTTTCAACAAATGAGATATTTTCAATTAAATCAATGAGACCCTCCCTTCGCCTTGGCCATTTTCTCACACTAACTGTGATAGAAGATGAAAAAGAATTTAATTATTTGGACTATCTCCTCAGCCATTATTTGGTAGATTTGCCATATCTTTTGTTTAAATAGAGCTTTGTGTGGCATTTTATCTGTCTAACCTAAAATGTAAAACCTACCTGCCTGCCTGCCTCCCTCCCTCCTTCCCAACCGACCTACCTACCTAAGCTATCTAATCATCCATCCATCCTTCATCTATCCCCCCATTTATCTCTCATAGTATTTTCCTTTTCCTTGTTCTGATCGAAGTATATGGTAGAGTTATTGTCAGATAATATTTTAAGTTGGAAAGTTTACCTTAGGAAATGAATGGAATAACAATTTGAATAAATATCTATGATTGTGCCATTTTTAACCCAGAAATGAGTTAAACTAACTATATTTGATCTAAACTCTCTCAGAACTTGTAAATATGCCAGGTAAAAAAAGAAAGGTAGCTGCTATAATTTCAGTGATTTCAGTGTGTGAAGAGATGGGGAAAAAATCTTAAAAACCAAAAAAGGTTAAAATAACTGGAAAAGATCTGAGTTTGGAATGGCTGTCTGTCTGAATGGGCTTCAAGCTCTTACATTGCATGTCATACTTAGCAAACTGCCCTGGCAGTTGCTGAATCTTTTATATAGCTCTGTTTGTGAGCCATCCTTTGAAGTATGGATATATTCCTGCCAGTTTGGAAAGAGCAAGATGTCAAATGAGAGGAAAAAGCTCGAAGTCCCGTAGAAGTTTTGCTGGCAATTTGGAGAGATAAGCAGCTTCAAGACAGGATAGTTTTAGGAAGAAAAGCAGTGTGTGTGACTCTGTCTGTGTGCACACATTCACATGCATATATGCAGTAATATAAGAACTGTTCCTTACTACACACCCTTTTCCCATATAACATACTCTATCTACTGATTTCGTTTTGTGGGTTTCTACAATGTGTTTACCCTTGCAGACATAATTAACACCCTAAAACTGGAAGCATACTTGTTTAAAAAATCTGTACTGGTTATTCAAAAGCCATCTGTGCTTCAGATATTAAAGTCTCTAATCCTTCTAAAGCATCCATCCCCTCCCAATTGCTTATTTAACTGAGCTGTAAAATACATAAAATATGCTAATAATGAAGCAGTGTAAGCTTGGAAAAAAATTACCATGCAATGTCTCTCTACCTCCCCCACCTTCATATGCACAAGCAAATATCCACACACAACAGAGAGTACATTTATATTAGGATCACAGTCCTGACAACATATAGATAACCTAATACTCTTCCCTGGAAAAGTCTTCCCTCCCTCCTTAATTAATGAGAAATAAACGACTTTGTTGTCAGGAATGAACAATTAATGGCATTGAAATGATTCATTCTTCTGAATGCTGGCTAGCGTAATTGCTTTTGCATACTGATGAAATGGGATGGACAATATTTGCAGCAACGCAGGACAAATCCTGGAAGCATGTTGGAAAGATTGTTTACTACGAAAAGTTGAGTGCTGCTACACAATTTCTAGCTTTATCATTTCAAACAGCAGCGGCAGCTGGAGATGAAACAAGGCCATTCCACTGTGTCCTAGTGAAACCAAAGTGTTTCATCCCTGCTCTTAAGTGTTCCATTCATTATCAACCAATAGAAGCCACTTGCTTGTGGAAAAATACAGACAATAGAATATCGCCGGCTCGACTTACCGGCCACGGCGCTTTTGCGGAAGGGCCGGGCAGACACCGGACTCTTCCATGGCGGCCGCCATCTTTGTTTTCGGCTGAAATCTCGCGAGACGAGATTTCGGCCGGGAAAGCCAGGCCCACGTGGCCTGGTATGACGTGGGGACCGGGCGGGGCTTGCTGGCCCTATTTAAGGGCTGCAGGCCCTGGGCCAAGCCTGTTCGCCCGGACCCAGTCATAGGAGCAGACACCCACCCGCCCTTCCCTAATTTGCAGTGTGCTATTGGTGGGTCACCCTCGGGGGCCGAATGGGAATTTTTTGCAGCCTCGCCCATTTGGCATGGCTGTTTTTTCGCCCATTCCACACTGGGGAGATGGATGTGCGGTTAGGGGGTGCTTGCATTCAATAGGTTAATTGGCTTACCTTTGGTCATTTGGGTAGGCAGGTTAGGGGCGGAAATCTGGGTGGTGGTTCAGCAACTGCGCGTTCTCCCTTGGGCATCTTTGGGGATGATTGACAGGTTCTCTCCAAGCTCATGGTGGGTGCTACCTGCGCACTTGGGGGGAACCTGTCTTTGGGTCCCGCTATTGAAGTCCCAGGGTAGGGGTGAGCCGGCGGGACCCCCCTCATGCGAGTGCATGGCAGGGTCTCAGGTGAGGGAGAGGTCCCTCACCTGGACCAGCATCGAGCTACGCCCTTAGTTGCCCAGGAATGTTGACCTTTTACGTCATTTCCGCCCCGGAAGTGTTTGTTTGACCCTGCAGGTCCACTGTTTCCGGGTCATAGTTGAATATATTGATTTATGCAAATTTATGCTAATTCATGCTAATTTAATTAATAAATTATGCAAATTTATTTTAATAAAAATGACCCAAGTTTAAATCCAGCTCTGGTGTCCGTGTCGTTACTCCGTCTCTTCTGCAAAAGAGATGTTGCTCAACCATGTAAGTATGGCTGCAGGGATTTTTGGGAACAAGAGGAGATGTGAGCCCAACCAGTGAGCTCAACCTGAGGCAGCAGAGTTTTCTTTAAGAACGTCCATTATTATTTTACGTTTGCGTATTCATGGATAGGAAGTGAGTTCACTCTTCTGCCTGTCATCAAGGCCAAATTTGGTTTGTTTGTCCTCCGATCCCTCCCTATCTACTAATGATTAGTATTTTTTAAAAAATATTTCTTTATTTTTTTATCCCTGAAGAAAACACTGACAGGTCATCCTTGACTTACACCCATTTGTTTAGTAACCATTCGAAGTACTGAAAAAAAAAATCCGATTATTTTTCAGATTTAATGATCATTGCAGTATCCCCATGATCAGATTATCAAAATCTGGACCCTTGACAAGTTCTGGTCACTGCACCTCAAGAACTGGAAAAGGTGCAAAAAAGGGCAACAAGTATGATCAAGGAAATGAAGCACCTCCCTTATGAAACCAGGTTGCAACACCAAGGTCTCTTCAGCCTTGAAAGATGGCATTTAAGAGGTGACTTGATCAAAGTGTATAAAATCATGCATGGGATAAAAAAGGTGAATAGAGAAAAATTAACATGTTTGTGTTATGTTTAAAAATAAACATGTTTATTTTTACGTGAAAGGATCATCCCTTTACTTGCAGTGCCACTGCGGCGTCCTTTTTCGTAAAAATAACAATGTTTATTTTTATGTGAAGACCTGCCTTTGAAGGAGCTGGGGAATCCCTCCCACGAAGAGATTCTGGGGGCGGAGCTTTGACATCACCGGCAGGTTGCTAAGGATGCCAATGTGATCACTTCCTGGATTCCATGGGCTTGTCAGTTTCACCCTCCTCCAAGCTAACAACCGCTTGGCTCAACCTGGACCCCGTAAAGGCTAGGCCAGAACTGCAGGATCTGCAAAGCATCAGCAGACCTTTGCTTTTGGATGCCAAAACAGATTGCACTCAGTCTGGATTTGTGCACTAATGGCACAGATCTACTTTTTAGCACAGGGTTTTTTCCCCTTTGGGTTTGTCTGGCAATCCCTACTCCAGCTTATGGACAAAGGCTTCCCTGCTGCAACCTCACACCTGCTCGTATAGACCCCAGACAAACTTGCCGATGTTGCCATTGTGCCTCCTCCGTGGAATGCTAGAAGCAGACAGCAGCTGCTAAATTGAAATGCTGAAATTGAAATACAGAGGAGCACTGCCACTGCTCAGCTGGCAGTTCTGACAGGTGCTTTAAGCTCTTGCTGGTTTAATGCAAGGCTGAAATAGCATTAATTAGTAAAATCATAGCATTCTGGGGCTGGAAGATAACTTTAGAGGCCTTCTAGTCCTGCCCCATGCCCAAGGCGGGTGTTCTTATACCATCCCAGACAAATGGATGTCCAATCTTTTCTTGGAAACCTCTAGTGATATGGAGCACCCACCACTGAGGCAAGCTGTTCCATTCATTGTTCTACAAATTTTCCATTTTTTCTTTTTAGTTTAAGAAATGAAACGAGACACTTCTTTATGAATTTCACATGCTGAATTCAAATATAATAATGAAATTTGTTAGTTGACTCTAGTTTTCATGCAATGGACATTCTACATTTTCCAACTACAAGTAATAGGCAAATAATGTGCCAAACTTAATATGTATATATAAACCCGTATTTTTAAAATTAAGTGAGTTGTATTCACAACAGTGAATATGTTTATCAGGAAAAACTAAATTAGTAAACAAATTTGAAATGTTGAAAAGTTTAAATTTCTCATTAATCTTGCCTTCAGTTTGTGTCCCTTTCGCTTCTCTTGACTTTTCTTTTGCATTCAATGATTGCCTCTTACAATTGTCCAACAGTAGTCTGCAAGCATTGATAGACTCAATTTGCCTTGATATCTTTTTTCCATTGATGCAATGTCTTGACGGAAGCACTCCTCGTGTACGTCACTCACTGTTCCACAATTTGATGGGAAAAAATGTAGATGAGAGTGTAGAAAATGAATTTTTAAGGACATGTTTCAACCAAGATTTTTGTAGGCCTGGATGAGTTTTTCAACTACTTCTTGATAGTTTGCTGCTTTATTGTTTCCAAGAAAATTTGATGTCACCTTCCTGGTCAAAGAATGGAAGAAGATATCTTTTGATAGTCATGGTATAGAGATGTATGAACATCACTTGCCAGGAGATTCCACTGCTTTAGTCTTGAACCTCTGCCTTGCTCTTCAGAAGATGCAGATCTCTTACTAGGTCATTCAATTCAATTTTTGTTATGAGGTACAGTTCAGCGGATGTGGATGGCAGTAATCCAGACTGTGTAAGGCTCTTTGTTCATCACTACATCATTACTCCTAAGGTTCTTCTTCACTAGACTCAACTACGAAAGATTCTGGCACTTTTGGAATTGGTAGTCCTTCTGCATGAGATACTGGACGTATTGTGGACAGAATGTTTGGATACTGCACAAACAACTTTGAAAAACAACTCTCACATTTGCAACCTTCAGCCTGTAAAATAAAGAAGGTAGGAAAATTGTGGTGTTTCACTTAACAACAAAGTTGCCAGTCCTGATTGTGGTCATTAAACAAGGATGATCTGCATTAGACCAATTTAAGAATAAGTGACTCTGATTATTTTCTTAAGGTGTTAGAAAACATTCACTGATATAATTATCCCCCACCCTCCTTGCCTTTCGTAAGCTAGTTAAAACCCACCTCTGCCGCCAGGCATGGGGGGATTGAGATACCCTTTCCCCCTAGGCCTTTACAATTTTATGCATGGTATGTCTGTGTGTCTGTTTAGTTTTTATTATAATGGGTTTTTAATTGTTTTTAGTATTGGATTATTATTATATGCTGTCTTATTATTGCTGTTAGCCGCCCTGAGTCTCCGGAGAGGGGCGGCATACAAATCCAACAAATAGATAGATAGATAGATAGATAGATAGATAGATAGACAGACAGACAGACAGACAGACAGACAGACAGACAGACAGACAGACAGACAAATAAATAAATAAACAAACACAATGATTTGGGTATATCTAATATACACGTTCCTTTCAAAAGCATTATTGAACACATTGTAATATATTATTGGAATTCCAGGCTATAGAACAATAATCAGAGAGCTACAAATTTCAACATGCAGAAATAGTCATTCTTCTAAAAATCCTATGGACTGGATCTGTCAGTCAACCTTAAACTAAATGGACAAATGTTCTCGTATAATAAAAAGCAGATTATTTATTCTACAACTTGGGGAATCAAACCAATAGCTGAGGCAGCCCCATCGATTTTGGGAGAGAGAGGGGAGTGTGTCAAGATGAGTTAATATGCAGGGAAGCTACTCAAACATCTTTTTGAGTTTGTATTTGTTGCAGAGCAGATGTCAGGGTGGGTGTTTTTGGCAGGACCCACTCAGTCAAACTGTCCAGGGCTGACAGTTGCTTGCTAAAAGGATGGCTGAAATGCAAAGCATTTCTGATCACGTTTATCTGGAAGTTAATTACTGTGGCACCATTGGTTATTATGCAAAACCTGTGCAGCTGCATCTGAGCTAAGAAAAGTCAAAGCTCTTCATGATCTGCTGAGGAAGGATAAAGAGATTTGGGAAACACTGCCTCTCTCGCTCCTAATCAGACCACAGTGGGATTCCCACTAAAGGGAATCCTTCAGAAACAAAGTTAAACATAGAAGATACATATATATTTTCTCCCCTTCAGCTACCAAGGAATCCTTAATAGCACTCTTTATAATGGCATCACCTCTCCGAGCCTTAGGAAAACTGCTCCATCTGTTGGTGTTGGGGATGAAATCGGCCAAGCACGTTTGCCTAGGAGCTTAAGAAAAAAGGGCAGGGAAAATGGATTGGATTTCTATCTTGGACCAGCAAGACTTTATTTCTCACTGAACCTGTTTAAGATCAGTTCATTTGGAAATTGGGATACTACCAACCAATGTTCCCTCTAATTTTTTTTCGGTGTGGGCGGAAAAGTATAGTGTCTGAGAGGCAGTCCCTTTGGGACTGGGCGGCACAGAAATAATAAATAAATAAATAAATAACAAAAAAATGCCCTTCTTTTTTATTAAAAGAAATTAATAATAAAACAAAACCAAAATCTATTACTATTATTACTATCTTCTCCTCTTTTTCCATCCTTCTCCCTCTCTCTCTTTCAGCGAGGGGGCTGTGAGAGCGCTTTCTCCGAGTTCTTCAGGAACGCCTGCCCTGCCTCTACTGCAGCCCCCTTGCTGAAAGCTCGGGAGGAAAGTGCTCCCAGTGAAGGGGCTGCGAGAGGGGTGCGGCGGGCATTCCAGAAGCGCGCGAAGAAAACCCTCTTGCAGCCCCCTGGCTGGGAGCGCAGAAGTGGAGGAGGAGGAGAAGCTGCAGCCACCGCCGTGGGAGAAGGAGGAGAGGGGGCAGATCGGGCGGGCGGGGGGCAGGGGCACGAGGGGGCCGGAGGCATGGTGGGGAGTCAGGGGCGGCCACGGCTCCCTTTCCTTTTACTGCCGGCGCCTCCCTGCCCCCCCGCCACGGGCTGGCAGGGGGATGGGGAGCGCGCGCCCCTGGAAAAGGGCGCACGCGGGGGTATTTGGGTGTGTGCGCCTGCTCATGGGCACAGCTTACAGGAACGCTGCTACCAACCCCTGTTGTAATACCTTGCTCTGCTGACTTGCACTCTTAGGTGATGTACAGTGGTTTCTTCCGCATGAACTCAGTGTTACTCAGATATATGGTGTTGGCTGGGATATGCAGGTGAAGGTGATGGAGACTGGGGTCCAACCTATTTTGAAAGTGCTAGATTGAAGAAGGCTAAGTGGAGTCTTGAAATATGTCAATAGTGCTGTTTTAACATTTGCTGTTGTTGTTCAATGTCTCAGCACCATCACGCCTGACAAGTTTTCAGCAAAGATAACTGGTGATATCAGAAGCACTTCGACATCCTCAGTCCCTTTGAAGGAAGACCTCTTAATGTTGTTATGCTTAGCACAGGCCTGCAAATGCAAGATGAGGCTTTTGGCTAAAGCCCGGGCAATGGCAATGAATTTTTCCATTCATATACTAAATGCTGAAATAATAGCACTTGGCCTTTCTGGTTGTAAGGCAAGCAGGCTGCCAAATGAGTAATAGTGACACATTAAGTTCAAAGGTGTTTAGCTGCTAGCTTCAGCAAAGCAAAACTCATTCTATTATAGCTTGGAGGAAAGAGCATTGTTACACTCAATTTAACAGTTCAGGCATCACTGTCATCAAGATGCAGCATTAATGGCTGAAAAATCTATGTGAGCCCTACCAGAGTATTGTGAATCTGGAAGGAGGAAAAAAAAGAAAGAAAGAAAAGAAGGTACTGATAGCTGACAAATGTAAATGCTCTTTATTTGAAATACTCCTATATAACTGGGAGATATATTTGTACATCATCTTTATCATGATTTCCTAGGCTTTTTTGCACAGTGCAATTTACCCTTTATAAAGCTGTTTCCCTTTCCAAGAAAAGAGAATGGGCTTATGCATTGCAGTTTTAGCAGGAATGTGCTTTAAAAATTGTTCCATAGGATGACTATTATCGCACAATGGCCAAAGACTGAATCTCTTTTGCACATGCGTCTTTTAATTTCTCAAAACATGATCATCAGAAGGTAGATGTGCAGGTGCATACCTTCAAACACTTTTTTTTCTTGGAAAGATCAAGTGCTACTTTAATTCAATCAGCAAAGATCACCCTGTGATGAGCTATTCATCCCTGCTAGCTGTCTCCAAATACTGCAGTGATCAAGAATATATGTGAATTTGTTAAGGCCTAAAATAGTGATGTGAAACCTTTTTTGGTTTGTGTGCCAAAACGGGAGAGTGAGGGGGGTCATGCACACATAAGCCCACATCCATAATTCCATGCGAGGGCCCCCCATAATACCATGCAAGCCCCCCCCCCATAATTCCATATGAGTGTGACCCCTTCCCCACTCCTGCCACATGATGGCATGCCAGTTTTTAACTCTCCCTAAAGCTTCAGTGCCTTTCTAGGAGCCTGGGGAGGGTGAAAATAGCCCTCCAGAAGCAGAAAACAGCCCATTTGCCAACTTCCAGTTGGGCTGAAAGTTTCATTTTTTTGCTCACTCAAGGCTTCAGAACCTTTCTAGGAGTTTGGAGAGGGTGAAAACAGCCTCCCCCACCCCCCAGAAACCCGGGGAGGCTAGAAATGGCTCAGTTCCCTACTTCAACAAGCCATTTCTGGCCTCTGGAGGGTCTGCAGGGGAATGCTATTTTTACCTTTCCCAAGTTCATAGAAAGACTCTGGAGCTTGGAGAGAGCCTTCCACACCCTCTCTGGAGGTTAAAAACAGCCTGTTTCCTGACTTAATGGGCCCAGAAGGCCCGGAAATCAGCTGGTTGGCAGGCACATGTGTGGTGGATCTCATCTCACATGACCATCAATATGCCTCCATGTGCCATTTGTGGCATACATGTCATAGGTTCACCATCACTGGATTAAAACATCATGTTAGCCACCCCGATTCTACGGAGAGGGGTGGCATACAAATCTAATAAATAATAATAATGATAATGATAATGATAATTATGATGATGATGATGATGATGATGATGATAATAATAATAATAATAATAATAATAATAATAATAATAATAATAATAATAATAATAATAATAAATAAGTTGGAGACATTTAGCCATGTGGAATTTGCTCATGCTAATTATATTTACTTAACATCCATATGAAGCTGAGACATTCTCTGTTAATTTGGGACGAAGTGCCAACAGTACCCTTCATATACTAAAATGCCATTTGTTGTCAGCCCAGGCCAATCAGAGGTGGAAGTAGAAATCCTGAATGAATGCTTGGACTCAGTGGGGAGAAACAAACAGAGAAAAAATACTATCTAATGGAACTCTGTCTGTAAAGGTTGAGGGATCCAGTAACATCAGTGCTGCTATCTGGATGTCAGAGGGTGTGGGGGAGAGAGAGAGAGAAAGAGAGAGAGAGAGAGAGAGAGGAGGAGGGAAAGAGAACAGACAGACAGACAGACAGACAAGAGCAAGGGAAGGGAAAACCTGCAAACATATCTTTTGGAATTCCTTTTAACCTGTTAAAAATAGTTCTCCCCTCCATCCTAAGAGGAATCCATGAAGTGGAGTTAGAAAAAAGGAAATGATAGCATTCTGAGTTTCTCCATTTTCCTTCTCCTCCTTCCTCAAATCTGGCCCTGCTTAGTTCTGTTTTGGAGGGTTATCCTGCTGTGGATGAAAGTCAAATCGACAGTGCCAAGCTTCCCCCCCTTCAAAACAGACAGACAGACAGACCAAAAACATATTTCCAGCATTCATTTCTGCTTGTTTTATTTGCTGTATACTTGCAACTCTTGAAAGATTATCCAAGAGAACATGCAGTTTCACACAATATTTTTTTCCTATATTTTGGTTTAGTATACTGCAGCCCATCAAGCTGATTGCTTTTACTACCAAGTTTGTCAATTAGATGGGATAGTCTTGTTCATATTTCTGCAGATGTTTCTGCATTAACAGCTGTATGACCAGATGAAAACCATCCAATCTGATAACTTTGGAGGTTTACCATATGGTCAAATTGTCATTTGAAACAACTAAGTGTCCACAACTACGTCTGTGTAGGGCACTTCTTCATCCCCTTAGAGCGAATGCATGAATCTTACTGACAAGCAGGTAGAGATGTAAAATAAACCCCCAATAATATGTTCTATGAGTAAGATACGCACACACACATACTGTATATATATATTTCATTCATTCAGAAATTCAGTGCTATTTCGGCCTTGTTCTGGGCCTCATCAGCTAGCCATACCCGTACTGGGATTTGATCCTGTGGCTTCTGCCTTGTAAGGCAGAGAATTAACCTCTAGGCCACAGGATCTGATCCCTTCAGCTTTGTACCAGGGAGGGGCTATATGTTTTTACTGTTGGATCACCCTGGTATATTGAAGGAACGTCACAGCTCCTTTTTGCCTCTAGGCCCATTCCAGGGCCATTTCAAGGCAGTTAATTTATTCATAGCCAACAAACTATATTATGTATGTATCACATGTTTTGCTGATTATATATGTATAAAATCAAACCAGACTCAATTGAAAAGGATTTACATCCATCTTTTTTCAGCTAGACCCCGCCAAAAAAGCATTTTAAAGATTTGCTTAGGGGGGAAAAAGAAATCAGACAAATATTTGAAAAAAAAAACACAATTTTGCATAGATTTTATACTAATTTTCCATATAGTAGTAGATGTTCCATGTAAAGGCTCTCAAAGGGAAAGTTGCAAATTATTATTTATTTTCTTATTTATCTTGCATCTCAAGACTAGCGAAGATATACCCCAATTTAAATTCGACCTGTTGGAAATGTAAAAAAGAGCAGGGCACCTTCTTTCATACATGGCGGTTGTGCCCAGAAGCGAAGAAATACTGGAAGAGGATACATAGTTGGCTACATAAATTAGTAGGGTTAACAGAGCTCCATAACTCTTTTTATTAGGAATATTTAAAAGACAATATGACAAAAAAAATATTAAGTACTGTTATTTGATTTTGCACATTACAACCGCTGCTAGGATTTCATATGCACAATGTTGGAGAAACCAAAATACACTCACTGAGAGCCTAATGATTTTTTTTTAAAAAAAATGGAATGCACGGACATGGACAAATTAACAATAGAATTTAAGGGACAAAAAGATTCAGATTATTATGTAATATGGTAAAAGTGGTACTATTGGATTGATGATAGAAAGATGAAGAGAGTGTGGGATAAAGATGTCGAATTAGAAAATATTGTAAAATAATGTATAAATTGTATAAATACAAAAACAATCTATACTGTTCTGTCTGGGTCCCCCCAGACGCCAACACCAACCAAAAAGAGTATCCAGACACACTGGTAAAAAGCAAAGGCAGTTTATATACTGGAAAGCAAACACAGGTAACAAAAACTGTTCTTACAGACAGGAACAGGATGAAGCTTCACAGAGGTTTCACGAAGGCCAGGCAATAAAACAGGATTCTTGCTGGCAAAAACAACACTGGAGATAATAAAACCCATGCCTCCCCCAAGTCTTTCAGCCTTCTAGGCCACAAGCCAAGATCAGAGACGCCAAGAATCGAAGCAAGGTCACAGGACTCCCAGTTGATAACTCTCCACAAGACTGTAAGGGCGTGCCTGCTTTTTCAACCCTGCTTAGGAGAACGACACCCAAACCCAGCTGTTGCCAATTCAGGGATGGAAATTCCTTGCTAATTGGCCCCTTCTTTGAGCTGCACGTCTCTGCCTCATGTCTATTATAGCCTGTGCGTCTTCATCCAATGAATCCAGGCTACTAGCTGGGGAGAGGGCCCCCCCGGGGGTCTCAGGCTGCTCTCCCTCCTCCTCTTCCTGACGTTCCTCTCCCCCGTCTGCCTGGTCCTCCCCCTCCTGGTCACTGTCCTCCTCCTCTGGGCGTGGATCCGGCAGAGCTCCAGCCGGTCCCTGAGGAGCCTCAGGCTGAATCACAACATATACAAAAGGCTGTAGGTCTGCTTAAAGAATTATTGTGATATGTAAAATGTGAAAATCTAATAAAGATATATTTAAAATAAAATAAAACTACACCGAGGACAATTTTTGCTCTCTATGTGTTTAGAGGTGACCTTTCCCTAGATTGTCAGTGCCAAATATTTATCACTGTGGCAGAGACTCTGAAACTCATGGATAACATTGTGAGATTTTAAAAAAATAACAAAGAACTGGCTTAGATTTAATCCTAACTATTACAGCAGTTCCAATCGCTGACCATTTCAGAGAGATTATCTTCCTCTTCCAGGAGTCTCTGGCTGATAAAATGACTTCAGCAGCTAATACATTATTAACTCAGAAGAAACAGTGAGCTGCCCATTATAAACTTCTGCTTTGAATTCCCAGCAGGAATAATGCAGGGTCACAAAGTCATCAGTAACCAATAGCTGACTGGTAATTGATATTGTACATTTGGAGCAAGCCAGAAGTTTTAAAAGCTAATTTGTCTCATATCTATTACAGGTAACCATTTCAAAATATGAATATCTCTCTGTCCCTCTCCCCAATTCCTTATTGTCGGCCAGACTCTCTAAGTATGCAATTTAAATATAAACCTATTTTATTGATTTGAAGTAAGCTGATTTATTTATTCATTCAATTGCTAAAGCTGCTCATCCCAGCCAATTGACTCTGGTCAGCTTGCAATTTTAAACTATAAAACAGTTAAAACAAGAAAAACATCCAAAAATAAATATACAGAACAGCTGAGATAGTTAACCAAGTAACAATAAAGCCAAACTGATATACAATATCAAAATGTTAACCCACTCTTATAAATAAGCAATTTTATTGCCTTTTTAGGGGAAGAGATACAAAAATGAGACCTGAAATTGATTCAATCCATTCATTTGTCAGAAGAAAAAGCACAGGCACTGAGTAATTTACTAATACATCATGAAGGCCACAAATCCACCAAGCTTTGAAGCACCTCTAGGAGTATTTATTTTTTAACTGAACACTCTCTTTATAATAAACGTAGATGCATGGCTTTTATTATCATATCTCTGCCATTCACCCCATGTTCTTGCAAAATGTAGATTTATCCACAACAACCAAATTAGATTTTCCCCAAGGTATTTATTAATGTTTTTTTTTCTTTAGGCTTACTGGTGCGCTATGCTCTGTATGGCGCATAAAGATAACCAAAGCAGTGTTGGAAAGAAAGACCTTGATAAAAAGGGAAGGGGGATGAATGAAGTCAAGGCAGGCTAAGAAAATAAAAGGCCAGAGGAAGGTGAGGCTCTAGTGGTTGCCATGGTGATGCAGGCATTATGATTAAGCTTTTCTACTTTCCTTAAAGGGGATGAGGCTTGATCACTGGGGCATCAGAAACAGCCAGACATCTGTGCTTGCGAGCAGAAAGTGGATTGTTTCTGTTAGCTTAGCTTTCAACGTTGGTCCTCCATGTTGTTCGGGTCCTTAAAATATACCCTGGGAAAATAAAAGGGAGATCATTACCTAATAACTGTATGCACAGATAAAAGATATTAACCTCAGATCTTATGTCTTTCTTGAACAGCTGAGTGAGACAAAAGTTCCTGGAGATTGTGAGCTGCCCCGAGTCTTCAGTGAGGGGCGGCATACAAATCTATTATTATTATTATTATTATTATTATTATTATTATTATTATTATTATTATTATCATCATCATCATCATCATTATTATCATCATTATTATTTATTATTATTATTATTATTATTATTATTATTATTATTATTATTATTATTATTATTATTCTCAAGGAAAATAGTGGTAGTTACCAGCATATACATACTACT
The DNA here is from genome assembly GCF_031021105.1 of Erythrolamprus reginae. NCBI lineage: Eukaryota > Metazoa > Chordata > Lepidosauria > Squamata > Dipsadidae > Erythrolamprus > Erythrolamprus reginae. The sequence continues at coordinate 266,554,764 of NC_091950.1, read as the reverse complement.
AACAATGAACATGGGCTGGCCTCAAGTTTCACCATCATAGGGGGAAAAGGGATAGAGGTATATCTGTGGCATACTCAGTTTGGTTTCATGGTTAAGGTGTCAGGCTAGAAACTGGGAGATGGCAAGTTCTAGTTCCACCTTAGGCATGGAAGCAGGGGTGGGCTGCTGCCTGTACAGGGGGGAATGCAGTGGGGTAGCAAAAATGAAGCTCCACCCCAGAGCACCCAGTTTGCACTGAAAGACATTGAAAGAAAATGCAGGGCGTCCTGCATAAGCCATGGAATACATATACAATGCTCATTTGCTGTTGCATCCAAAATACAGTAGGTGGACTTGGTCATGCAAGCTGTTTCTGTTTAATAATGAACAAAGCACACAGTCCTTTTGCACATATGATTGCTTTGTTGTAGTTCCCTCAACTCTAATCTGAAGGAATATCTTTGTTTTGATACGATGTTTTGTTTCTGGGAAAACAGTATGCTCTGGATTGTGTTGGGCTATGATAAAAGACGCCATCACCTCTGCAGGAATGTTCTGTCATGTATAAATCCTTGACTTCAGGCTCACCTTCCTTCCTTCCTTCCTCCTGCACATCTTTGCTTGCATATCTATGGCTGCTGAAAAAGGGCACTGCTGTGTACCGAAAGCTAGTCAACAGCCTGGATTGATGATGGCTGGAAGATTACTACACCTCTGACTGATAATCAATAGGTATTGAGTGTAACCCTGGGCTCTAAATTCAACAGGGTTAATAAGTGTCTACACAAAACAATGGCCTGAAATACAATCTTTCTGTTGAGTGAGCTACAGAGGAGGTGGGAATGTTTGCTTCAGCAACTGCAGATAAAGGCACTGGGAGACCAAGCTATCTTCTGTTCCCATTTGGCCTGGAGCATTCTTGATTTACTATGTATTTCTATGCCTTTATTTTGGCCCTAGCAGAAAGAAATAACTTACAGCACTCTAATCTGGACTTTTTCTAAATAAATGCACTTCACTACGGAAGGTAGATGAACAATTCCCTAGGATTATTTGTATTGGATAAATTGGAAAACATTAATCATACAACATGAATAAGTAGTACATAATGGAAAGAAATGTAGCTTGTGGAGCAATTGGTTGCTACATAGGCAGGAATGCTTTTCTGAGAAAAATCTTAATCACATGTGAATTTCTAACCATTTGAAGCAGAAGCTGAATTGTTCAAATATGGGCTTGATTTTAAACACACACACACACACACACACTTGTGTTTAAAATCCTGAAGATTGACCTGCAGACATTAGCAATCTATGTACAATCAATAAATCCTTCGTTATGTGTAGTGATGGGCGAACCGAACCCGCACAATTCAGGTCCATACCGAATTTTGCGGTGTTCGGTATGCCGAACATGAACCCAAAATTTTTCCAAACTTCAGGCAAAGTTCAGGGTCATGTTCAGCATTCGGAGCTTTGACGTCACCGGCAGGTTGCTAAGGACGCCAAGGTGATCACTTACTGAATTCCATGGAATCCAGGAAGTGATCACCTTGGCGTCCTTAGCAACCTGCCGGTGACGTCAAAGCTCCGCCCCCGGAATCTGTTTGTGGGAGGGATTCCCCAGCTCCTTCAAAGGGAGGTCTTCACATAAAAACATTGTTATTTTTACGAAAAAGGATGCTGCAGCGGCGCTGCAAGCAAAGGGCGGATCTTTCACGTAAAAATAGACATGAAAGGTCGAGAGCCACTGCTTTAAAGCAATATGAAGTTGTATATAGGTCAAAGTGCTGGGAAAACTATCTGAGTATATTGTAGGTAGCATTGACATGGCCCAGATTTTCACTCTGATCTGTTGTGATTTCGGTTGTGGTCACAAAAGATGAGCTATCTTTTATAGGTTGCTTTCTTGCAAGATAAAGATTTTTGTTTGGCTTAATTTTAGTTATGTTGTTATTGAAGTAAATCGAACAGAATTGCCAATAGCCAGGTTTACAACGGTATTGTCAAATGATGGTGACTTAAGTTTTACACAGACTGTTCTCCTGGATTCCGAATGTATATAGATTTTTATATGGTCACTGCCAATGCTTTAGTGCAAATGGGAGTTGCATGTTTGGAAAGGATTAGGTATATTTATGTTCCATAGCCAAACTCTGTCTTCAGTAAATGATTAATTTTCTAGAAATGGACATATCCTTTTACTGATCAGGACAAATGAATGATTGGCTGTCTAAACAACTTCCTTAGGAGGACAAGCATTTGTTCACTATGGAGCTTCAAGTAATTAATCACAAAGAAGAATTAGCAACCAGCATGAATTTCCTTTATCAAAAGAATTGCTGCCAGAGAATATGAGTACTCTCCATCTCATGCTGAAGCAACTGCTGCTTGCAATGAACACTTTTGTTTTTTCTTCCCTGTTGCTTTATCTGATTAAAAAAACAACAGCAACAACTTAATTTTCTTTCTGAAGCTCTAAGGAACCATTTGTTTGACCCAGGCATTTTCAAAAGTGCCCAAAATCCAGCAGCACAATGTTTATTTGAGCTCTTCCTCCTCAAGTTTTCCCTACTGCATTCTGAATCAATAAATAATTTTCCTCACTGCATTTTTGCCTTTGGACACCAAATAAAATTGTTTCAGGAATCCCAAAATGTATAATTAACTTAAGAGTTAACATTTTTTTTTACAGCCTTGAAACCAAAGTGTTAATGGATCTATGTGATTTCAAATAATGAAATGTACTTTAGATAAGATAACCCCATTGCGGCGCAGGCGGAGTAATATTCGGACACAAGGTGTGGGTATAACGGGGTCACTTTTATTCAACAACTTAATTCTTAACTTATTAACTTATTTAAAACATTAACCCCACATGACCTGCAGGGTGCAAAATCAAATGGGGGCGGAATAACATGCCCAATTCAGACAGCAACCCTGGGGCGAAAACTCCTTGAAACTGGGTGCGGGTCATGTTGAACTACACCTACCCCCTGCACCCTTACTACGCCCCACCTGGCGTGTGGGATGGCTCGCTGCTGGTCTACGTTAAACTCCAGCCAGCGAGCCACAGGAGCGACTCACTCCCCGGACCCAGGCCGGTCGAGCCCTGTAATCCAAGAAGGAGCTCGCCCCTCACCTCAGTAGAGGTGCCCCAAAAGGAGCTCACCAGTTGCTATTTATTTTATTTTCCGCCCCCTATCGGCCCCCCCCTCCCCCCCAGTGACCCTAAGGGGGGGGGGCACTAGATGGTGGGGCCACCCCCTAACCACACTCCCACGCACAGAGTGGAGTAGGCGAAAAAAACAATCGCAGCTCGTCCAATTCTGCTGCGACTGCAAAAAATTCCTACTCGGCCCCCCGGAGGGCGACCCATCATATGCACCCTGTAACAGAGGGAGGGTGGGTGGGTGCCTCACGATGCTCCGGGCGAGACTGCTGCGCCACAAGGCAGCCCCCTCTTATAGGGCTGCCTCCACTCGCCCGGCCAATCGGTGCCCACGCACCGCACCACGTGGTCACGGCACCCGACGTGGGTGCCGTGACTCCGCCCCCCAACATGGCGGCCTCCATCCCCCGCCGATCGCCGCAAACCCCACCGGCCGGTAAGTCGGCTGTGGGAATTGCGGCGCAGGCGGAGTAATATTCGGACACAAGGTGTGGGTATAACGGGGTCACTTTTATTCAACAACTTAATTCTTAACTTATTAACTTATTTAAAACATTAACCCCACATGACCTGCAGGGTGCAAAATCAAATGGGGGCGGAATAACATGCCCAATTCAGACAGCAACCCTGGGGCGAAAACTCCTTGAAACTGGGTGCGGGTCATGTTGAACTACACCTACCCCCTGCACCCTTACTACGCCCCACCTGGCGTGTGGGATGGCTCGCTGCTGGTCTACGTTAAACTCCAGCCAGCGAGCCACAGGAGCGACTCACTCCCCGGACCCAGGCCGGTCGAGCCCTGTAATCCAAGAAGGAGCTCGCCCCTCACCTCAGTAGAGGTGCCCCAAAAGGAGCTCACCAGTTGCTATTTATTTTATTTTCCGCCCCCTATCGGCCACAGCAGGGGGTGAAATTTTAATTTATTCCCCCTGCTCCCCCCCCTGCACATAAATGTGCAGGCACCTCTGCAGGTCGGCTATAAATCTATCGTTCCCACTATCGGTCAAGTGAACACCGTCCTGCCTGTACAAATCTATGAGGGATGCCCTGATGTCTGGATGGTCTATCACTCCACCCCCAGCCTGAATCACCCACTTCCTAACCGCTCTGTTTACCCTCTTTCTAGCCTTGTCCACTGCGCTAGGACTTCTAGCCTGCCGCCAACTCCTCCTGGGCAGGATGTTGGACCACCACACACACGTATCTGGCCACCGCTCCCAGATCACCTGCAAACTCTCCCCGATGTGCCACAGCAGCTCTACACCTGTCATCGCCCCTAGATCATTCCCACCAACGTGCAATACCAAACAGCCCGGCACCCCTCGCACCCTTCCACTGTCGAACAACAGCGGAAGAACTTCCCGCCAACGTAGGCCTCGTCGGCCCAACCACTGAACCACCGCTCGATCGATCTCCAAACTCGTGCCGGGCATCGTCTCACGGGCCCTCCGCTCGGCCCAGTACACCATGCTGTGGCCACATATCAGGATCCTGCGGCGCCGGTCAAGTCGTCGGGCTAGAGAAAGGGAGGAAGCAGAGCAGCATCAGACTGGCGGCCCGGCGCCTCCCCCCCCGCCCCGCCCCACTCACCTAGGGGCGGATGTACGTCCGGAAGGCCCCAGATCTCCAGCGGCCCACTGTCTTTATATCCAGCCTGCTGAAACCTTCGACTGCTGCCAACGACGCTGCACCTATTCTGAATGAGTGAGTCCCGTAACGTCTCGGGTCCAAGCCCAGCCTTGCCAGCGCCTTGGACGTGACAGCCCAGAACTGGTACCTGGTCAGGGGTTCCCCGGACACATGACAAAACAAAAAACCCGGCTCTACACCCCTGTGGGCCCAATACGCCGCCATAGCTGCCACCGGGCACACCCGCCGGTTGTTAGCCCGGGAAAGTTGGACCGTCACACCTCTACCCCTCTGGTCGGTCTTGGACCGTCGAAGCCTCAAGGACACCGAGCTACGACCTAACTTGATATCCCTAGTGGTGAACGCCTGGCCGGAGCTATCGGCCCTGGAAGCTGCTAGAACCTCGCTGACCCGAAAAGCCCCAAAAAACAAGGTCACCGCCACGGCGTGGTACAATGACGCCTCATAAGCAGAGCGGCAGAGCCGACCCCACAGCTCGTAAAGCCCCATCAAGTGGGTGAGCTTGAGGGGACGCCTGCTGTCACCCCGGGCCTGACCTTTCTCCCTGATCCAACCGTCTAATGTCTTTCTAATCCTGAAATCCCCTGTGGTGTCCGCAAAGCCCCGAGACTTGGCGACGAAGGCCAGGCCTGCCAACTTGCCCCTAATCGTCCGGGCAGACAACCCACGGCGGCGGTCAAGCGCGCAAAATTCAAGTAGGTGTTCGACCGGGGCCGGCCAGAGCTGATCGTATCTCCTATCATGACGAAAAGCCCAAAATTCCCTACCTGCCCGCTGGTACGCTCTCCTGGTGCTGGGAGCTATGGACAAATCCATGGCCTTGCTTACGTCGGCCCTCCAATCAGCCACAGATGCTGTGGGGCTGCTTCCGGGTACTCCTCGGCCTGTGGGGCAAGCAGCCGGAACCTAGCCAACTGCCCCCTGGACAGAGCGTCAGCCACCCCGTTTCTCACCCCCGGAACATGATGTGCCCGGAAAAGCATATTGTTGGCGAGGCATCTCCTAACCATGTGCCGGACCAAACCCATAACCCGCTTGCTCCTAGACGAAAGAGTATTCACTACATGCACCACCGCCATATTGTCGCACCAGAAGTGGACTGTCCTGCCGGCAAAACTGGATGCCCACAACCCAATGGCCACGACTATTGGGAATAACTCCAAAAATGTCAAATCCCTACAGATAGCCCCACCGAGCCACTCCCGTGGCCAGTCAGCCCGGAACCATTTGCTTTGCCACACCACTCCAAAGCCGGTCGTGCCCGCCGCATCGGACTTCACTTGGAAGTCCGCTTTCAGCAGCATATCCTGCCTCCACAATGACACACCGTTGTATCCGTCCAGAAACCCTTGCCACACCACGAGGTCCTCCCTAACACTCTTCGATAACCTGATCCTGTGGTGCGGTTTTGACACTCCAACCGTTGCCCTGTACAGTCTAAACATAAAGGCCCTTCCTGGCGCGATCACCCGACAAGCAAAATTTAACAGGCCAGCCAGCTCCTGCACCTGTTTCAAAGTCACCTTCTTTGCGGCTCGTGCGGCCCTCACCGCCTCCTTGAGTCTAGTTAGTTTGTCATCGGGTAGCCTACACGTTTGTGCAACGGAGTCCACCTCGATGCCTAAAAATGTCAGTTTGGTTGAAGGCCCCTCGGTCTTTTCGTGAGCCAAAGGTACACCTAAATCCGCGCATAAAGCCTGGAAACCCATCATTCCCTGCTGACAATCGACGGCGCCCGCCGGCCCCGCGAATAGAAAATCATCCAAATAATGTACGACAGACGCAAAGCCCGTACTCTTAACATGTGCCCACTCCAAAAATGAACTAAACTTCTCAAACAACGAGCAGGATATAGAACAACCCATTGGCAAGGCTCTATCAACAAAGAACCCGCCCTCGAACTGGAAACCCAACAAGTCGAAATCCCCCGGGTGAATGGGCAAAAGCCGGAAGGCCGATTTGATATCACACTTCCCCATCAGCGCCCCCACTCCGCACGCCCGGACCATCGCGACCGCCGTCTCGAATGGCGTGTAGCGCACCGAGCAGAGCTCCTCGGGAATGTGGTCGTTCACCGATTCACCAGGGGGGAACGACAGGTGATGTATAAGCCTAAACTCACCCGCGGCCCTCTTGGGCACCACACCGAGTGGGGACACCTGCAGGGAGGGCAGGGGGGGCTCCGCAAAGGGGCCCAAAACCCGGCCCTCGCGCACCTCCTTCATAATTTTGTCCCGCACCACGTGGCCCATTCCTGCCACAGACCTCAAATTGTCCGCCATGCATGCCCTGCGCGGCCCCCCATACGGGATCCTGAAACCCGCGGTAAACCCTGCGAGCAGGAAATCCGCCCCCTTCTTGGGGCGGTAGCCGGTGAGCCAATGCTGCAACCTGTCCAATCTAACGGGGGTTGGGCCCCTTACCTTGAGCCCCCCCAGGCTGGGGTTTGGCGGGGGTCCCAGCGTCCTTGGAGCCGGCCCCACCGCGCCCCCTGTAACAAGCGGAGGTCGGGTGTCTGCCACTACACAATGAGCAGGCGTGGCGAAAACGACAATATGCCCTGGAACAGGCCCCTCTAGCGCCGTACTCGTAACAGTACGGCTGACCTCGAAAGGACGACCCAGCCGTGCTGCGTTGGCCGGAGGCCGGGGTCCCCGTCCCCACCGCCGGGCGGGGAAGAGTAGCCTCCTTGCCAGTGGTTAACAGTAAATGACCTGTGGGTGTTCGCCCACTGGCCGGAGTCGACGCTTGCTGCGTGGCCTGAAGCCACAAATCGTTATGCCGCATATCCCACGGCCAGTGCCTGTTGTGGGCGGCGAACCTGCGAAAATCCTCGTCATATCGCTTCCAAGCCTCCCCCCCAAACTCCTGATACGCTCTCAGAATCATGTTCATGTACAAGATGAGCTCATGTGTCTTATGGACATCATCTTCTACCACCACAGAGTGGTAGGCCAAAAATGCATACGCCCACGACAGAATTCCCTTGTCCATTTTGGTACCTTTTGGGTCCTCCGACCCCTTCTTACCCTCTTTATCCTTCTCCTTCTTTGACTTAGGCGGTAGCAAAATCTGAAACATGTCCACGTAAGCGCCCCGCCAAATTTTACGTTTGAGGGACTGGGACATGTGCATACTGAGCGGAGTGTCTGGTAGGCCCGGCGCAAAAGGATTATCGCTGTCAAAAGAAGTACTGGTAGACCCCGAGGTAGTTGACCCAGAGCTGTCCCTCGAGGTATCCCTCTTCCGTTTGTGCCTCCTAGCCACCGTCTTTCTACGCCCCCGCCTCCAGACCTGCGCAGCTGTGCGGGAGCGCCAGGTCCTCTGACCCCCATGTGTCGTGCGTTTTGAAGCCCGTAGCCGGCCACGAGGCCCTCTTGGGAGGGACCACCGGTGCCTAGGCACAGGGCACTCACCCCAGTGAGAGGAGTCGTCATCCGCCTCCTCAGAGCCGGATACCATCCTGCTGGCCTTCCTCCGCTTGGTCTTTGACTGCGCATGCCGGTCCTCATGGGATCTCTGCGGGCTCCCAGCCGACTCCGATGAGCTCCGAGCCCCATCCGCGCCGGCAGCTGGCGTGGCCCGGCCCCGACGAGACCTGCCCCGCTTCTTTGGCCTCTCTTCCAGTTTCTCGAGTAATGAAGACAGTATACGTGAAGAAACAGAAAGCGAATCCCTCGCCCCCTGCCCCCTTCTGGCAGGCCGTGAAGCAGAAGCCTCTGCCTCAGAGAAACCTGATTCCCTACCACTGAGAGGCCCCTCCTCAGCGCTGGAAAACTCCTCTGGGGCCCCCAGTGGGTCCACGGGCGGGGCCCGGCCCTGGCGGGGCCCCCTCGCCCCCACTGCCGCTCCCCTACGGCCCCTCGAGCGCCCCCTGGGGGTCGCCACCCCCCTGGGGCCATCCTCGTTATCCTGCCTCCCGGCAGACCCTGCCCTTGGGGCCTCGCTCCACGCCCGCTTGGGCGCCCTCCTTCTTCCAGTGCGGCGGGGCTCCGTGGGGGGGGCCCCCCGGCCCTCCGGCCTGCCCCCCCGAGGCCCGCCGCCGTGCCCCCGCGCGACCACGTCCGCCCCCCGCCATGCCTCCCTGATCCAATGCGCCTCCAAACCCTGTGGGGGGTGTCGCCGAAGCGAACTAAGGCTCCAGCCGCCGCTCGCGGCTCTTCCGGCCTCGAAGGCCTGACGCTCCGGCGCTCCTCGGCTGCGCACCAGGCCTTCAGGCCTGTGACGCAGCTCGCTGGGGGGAAAGACAGCAGCAGCCTCGCCTCACGATGCTCCGGGCGAGACTGCTGCGCCACAAGGCAGCCCCCTCTTATAGGGCTGCCTCCACTCGCCCGGCCAATCGGTGCCCACGCACCGCACCACGTGGTCACGGCACCCGACGTGGGTGCCGTGACTCCGCCCCCCAACATGGCGGCCTCCATCCCCCGCCGATCGCCGCAAACCCCACCGGCCGGTAAGTCGGCTGTGGGAATTCCCTGGCCATGACATGAGTGGCTGAGGGCAAACACTCTCCTTATTATCTCTTCCTACAAAGGGCATGGTGTGAGCAGAGCAGAGCGGTATCCAACAATGGCAACTTTAAGAGCTTTGGACTTCAACTCCCAGAATTCCCAAGCCTCGTGGCTGGGAGTTGAAATCCACAACTCTTAAAGCTGGACATCTCTGAACTTTAAAAGACATTGAAAAATAATAACATTGAAACATGAAGTCAGCAATATATCTAACATACTTTCAGATCTGTGCAAAGGTATCTTCAGTATCCCAGTCATAGTACAATGGGAGAAGATCTGAGGTTCTTTCAATGTTATCCTAAGAAGACTGTGAAAGTTGAACTTCCACACATTTTATTTTCCTTTGGGAATTTTATTTTCCTTTGGGAATTTTTCAGGTATCTTCAAACTTGGATCCCAGCATTGTCTCTTGATTGGACAATAAATATAGGCCCTTCTGAAGTATGATTCCACAGATAGCCTACTATTTGCAGTTAAGATCACCTTGCCTTCTCTGGAAATCCTCGCAGTGTACAGTAGTAGGGATCCAGAAGTTCTTGATAAGTATGACATGAAAATACAGAAACACAAGGGTGTGTGCTCTTTTTCCATTTGAACTGGTGGTGGACTCTGCTCACTTGACCCCAAGGTGAGAGTTGATGGAAATAGACAAAGGCTTTCTGAACCCACTGTTCTATTTAACACTTAAAACCATTTCTTTACACTATCCCTGACAAACTGATTTATTTAAACTGCTGGCATACACACACAGTTCAGTAAATCATTTCATCCCCTTCTACCTTGATCAGGGTGACACCTGCCACTCACCTAAAAATTCTGCATCAGATACGGCAAGGGTGTGTTTGTGTACTTGTCTACTTAGGGCCTTTTAAACTGTCATTTTCCACTTATCTGGTTCAAATACCTGGGTGAATGTAAAGAAAACACTGGACACAGTCAAAAGTGCAAAATTATTAATCAAGTTGTGCAAACAAATAAATCTCTCTTCAGCTGCTTGTCCAAAGACAGATTTCAGGGACTTACACAAAGGGGGCACATTAGGAGCTCTGTGGATTATCAACAGGGTTTATCTTAGCTTCGTGTTTATTCTTCATTAGCGCCAAGCAACAGACAGAAAGGCCTGGTAGAGGATGCCCTGGGTTTATCCTGCACCCTGCTCTTCATTGTTAACATGATTCATTAATCACACAAAAGCAAGCGCTCCTTGGCTGCCAGGGAGGACTGGCATGATTTAGGCCGACTTAGTGGAGTATGCTAATGGCGGGTTGATTTGGTTTTAATAAGCTCGTCAAAAGCAACTCCCTCAAATCTGGCTTAAGCTGCTGTGACAATCAGAGCAGGCAGTGACAGCTGGGAAGGCAGGGACTTGAGGCTGCTTCTTACTATTTCCCGGATAATTTGTCCAAAGTGTGAGATTCCCACAAAATCTATCCTCTCACACTCTCCTAAGTTATGAATTTCAATCAAGATGCATTCACAGTAATAAAGGAAAAGGAAGAAGTGGCTTAAAAGGAAGATCAGTTAGCAATATTTCAAGTTGCAGCGGATTCACAAACATATATCAATAAGCATAGTCCTACTATTTTCGGTTCCGGTGCTGGGCGAAGTTAATGTTCTTATCACAGTTAAAGGAATTAAGGGATTTTTAAAAATGCAGTGATATGCTCGGGATTGCAGCCCTTAGCATATAATATTTTGGAATCAAATGAATTTATATTTAATGGTAGCTTCATGATGTAGCTCCCATAATGCCACAGCTCTCCTCTTACTTTTAGGATTATATTCTTAGAATGCAAGTAAATGGTACACTTGGAGGCAAAAAATATTGCTATTTTTTGAAGGGTTTGGGGGAGGATTTTCTACATCCCTTCTGTAATAATTATTACGAAACATTAATTCATTCAGTCAGGAACCATTAGTAGACTATAATTCGGCATGTTGTCCTCTGCCATTTCCAAATTTTGAGCACCTTTTGAAATAATGATTGTTTAAAAAGTTCTATGCCTCCTGGTTCACAATGATTCTGCTGGGTTCACTATGATCAAACAAATTACATTACAATCAATTCAAGATGAAAGATGTCAAGTACAATGAAAGAAAAAGTCTTTCCTGGTTTAGTCATAAAGTTAAAGACATATTGTTTCCGATTGGATGGAAATTCTTGTTAATTCTTATCATTTTGGTTACTGGTATTTTGTTAACCTCTGATCTGAATATGATACTGAATATGATACTATGTTTCAACATCATGAAGAATTACGTGTCACCTTCCATAGCCCCCTTGCCCACAAATGTCCACGGTGACAAGAAAGTGTCCATGGTAACAAGAAAGACTTATTTTTTAAAATTTATTAGCCACTCAACTTCACTGTAGTTAAATTTCATCACTACATAAAGAGATCTTAATTTTTCAATACTGAAAAAATCTGCTGAGTTAAAATTTATAGGGAGTATGACTTTTAGGGGCTTTTTAAAAAAGGACATTATATCTGGACTGTAAAAATGTATACAAATATTAAATAGCAACAGAGTGGTTTTCAAAACTTCTAAAAGAATACAGAAGGAGAATCTGTGTCAAGGGCCCATTTTTAAGTTCACTGTTCATCTTTATTAATTAATCTATTTATGTTTGTTGGGTTTTTTCTTCTTGGCTTTGGTTTACCTTGTGTGTTTTATACACTAGGCAATTAGTTAGTTCTTTACACACACAAACACACACACACCCTATCAGCTTCGTTGACCAATGTGCTGAATTTCATCTCCTCAAGCAATCTTTGGGCAAGTGTGCAGGGAATTACAGTATCTAGCACCTTTGGGAAATGTCAGGTTGCAATCTTGTTCTGAATATATTAGGAGAAAATTATATATATAATTTTTTGCAACCTAAAGATGTAGAATCCTGAGCCCCATATAGCAAATATGTTAATGAATACCAAAGTAAGCTTGATTTTAATTTTGTCAGTTAGCACATGGATTTTGTTTATTTGAACTGATAAATTAAATGTAAATTCCAGCCTCACTCTTTCAAGTACGTTAAATTAAAAACGTCTTTATGAATGTGACAATTTTCTCATTTAGATGATATTGCCTCTCCAACCCCACCTCTTTTTTTTACATTATTACTCAAGCTAATTTATCTAGAGAGGAGGTTCTGATTTCACATCACCTTGGGAAAAATGAACTTTTTAAGATTAACTGATAAGGTCACTAATGGAATGTTAAACCCAGCCAAAGGCATCGGAGTAGAAAAGCAAAGGGAAAATTGTTTGTTTAAGATTTATTTTGCTTGCTTCTTAAGAAGATTAACTATGAATTGTTACAGGAAGAGGAATCTAAAAAGGTTTAGGAGCCACCCACCTGAGAAAGCTATGTGCTGGGGAAGTTGAGAACATGCATGATGGGGATTTCAAAGCAAAAATGGCTATTTTTGAAGAGGTGCCCATCAAAAATTCTCGATTTTAGAGTGGCTACACATGCTTTTGCTTCTGTACAATTAATTTGAGGTGGAACAGATCAGCTTGAAAACACCTTGTGCTATAATTTCTAAAATGTTATACTCATCGAGAAGCTAGCAAATTCACTTTATTAAATCCATATATAGTTGGGTGACTATGATGTTTGCTTTATGGACTAGCATAATGTGTTGCTTCCCTAAATGTTTGCTTTAAACCTGTCAGTGTGTGTGTTTATATATATATACAGAATATAGTTGTCGGCTATAAATAAATTAACTGCCTTGAAATGGTCCTGGGTTGGGCCTAGAGGCAAAAAGGAGCTGTGACGTTCCTTCAATATACCAGGGTGATCCGACATTAAAAAAAACAAACATATAGCCCCTCCCTGGTACAGAGCTGGAAGGGATCAGGTCTGATAGCTCAACTGCTAATTCTCTGCCTTACAAGGCAGAGGCTACCAGATCAAATCCCAGTAAGGAAGGGTGTGGCTAGCTGATGAGGCCAGAACAAGGCCGAAATGGGACCATCCTAGTCTCCCTTAATTTTAAAAAATTCCAGCTAAAAACATTTGACACATACACACACATATATATATATATTTATTTGTTTTCGTAGATTTTCACGGGTATATGTATGTAGATTGTTCTGAGTTCAGGTTTTGCCCCATGTAATATTTTGAGTGTTTATGCGACGTTTCAGTGAAATCACATTCACCATCATCAGGCTGAAGTTATAAGCTTCGTGCTGCTGTAAATATAGTAAATATAAACTATATTTACAGCAGCACGAAGCTTATAACTTCAGCCTGATGATGGTGAATGTGATTTCACCGAAACGTCGCATAGACACTCAAAATATTACATGGGGCAAAACCCGAACTCAGAACAATATATATATATATATATATATATATATATATATATATATATATATATATATATATGTAGATTGTTCTGAGTTCGGGTTTTGCCCTGTGTAATGTTTTGCATGTCTATGCGACGTTTCGGTAAAATCACATTTACCATCATCAGGCTGGAGTTCCAATCTCTGTGTTTTTGCAAATGAATATTAGCAACTGACATTCCTTCTTAGCATGTAGTGTGGGGGTGGAGATTTGCTTTGAATGTAGCAAATAGATTGGGTGACTATGCTTCCGTGATCTGATTGGTTGGTGTAATCATGGTTATAGAAGGAATGGTATGAAGATTATGAAGTGTTTTGTTTAAGTCTGATTTCCAAATATAAAATTCTAAAATCATAATAATTAAAGGATTGACATATTGATTATAATGAAGTTTTTATTTTGTTTAAGGCTGGTTTCCAAATCTCTGGCAGACGTGAGGTATCATCCCGTTTATTTAAACAAAAAGATCTTTTTTCAATTTCAATAGCTTCTAGAGAGATTCTTTTATATAAATTCTCTGTTTTGTGGAGTAATTTAGTTTTTTCAAAGTCAATTTCGTGCCCTGTTCTTTTAATGTGCTGGACAAGGGAGGAGGTCTTCTCCTGTTTCTTGACTGCATTCATATGTTCTGCCATGCGCTGGCTCACTCTTCGGTTAGTTTGTCCAATGTATGTGGCTGCACATGTTTTGCAAGGGATTTCATAGATACCTTGGTATTCTAATTGGATTTTATCTTTGGGGCTCCTTAGGATATTAGATATTTTTTGGTTAGTGCAAAATGAGGTTTTGATGTTATGTTTTTGTAGAATTTTACTAATTTTATCCGTGGTGCCTTTGATGTAAGGAAGGATGGTGGTGCCATTGTCCTGTTCTTGATCTTGTTTTTTGGGGGGTGTCTCTTTATTGATTAGGTTTGTTATTGTTTTCTCTTTGAATCCATTAGAAATTAGTACATCTTTGAGTTTGTTCAATTCAGTTTTTAAGTGCTCATGGTATATGTATGTATGTATGTAGATTGTTCTGAGTTCGGGTTTTGCCCTGTGTAATATTTTGCATGTCTATGCGACGTTTCGGTGAAATCACATTCACCATCATCAGGCTGAAGTTATAAGCTTCGTGCTGCTGTAAATATAGTAAATATAAACTATATTTACAACAGCACGAAGCTTGGAATATATATATATAACTGGGAATCATATCTAATAAAATTATACATAAAGGGTCTTATAAATATCACTTTATCTACCAATTCATTCTTTCTTTGAGTTTTTTTTGTCCTCCAGTTCATTTCTTTGCTTTATGTAATTGACCCCTTATTTTTTAAAAACCCCTATCTCTAGTACAATGATAATATTTGGATGATTTCTCAACTGACTTTCAGTTCTTTCCCATTCCTCTATTCAGTGTTGATATCCAAGTAGCAGCTACCAAACGTGATCTGATGTATTATATGTACAAATGCCAGAGGTCCAGCAAAATCATACTTCCTGTATTTAGGCCCATTAACATTCAAACTGAGGACCTCTTTAATCTTTCCCAAGTGGTGATCTGGGGAATATTCTCATCTCCCTTTACTTTGACAGACATTTACCGTACTTCTCCATTTTAAACCTTAATAATAAGAAGGCAGGAAATCATGCACAACTCCATTTCATTTCCTGCATCTGGGTTTGTCGCCAGCATTTGTACCCAAAGATATCCCATGTTGCTTCTGTGCTCCTTTCAATGTTAGGGATTGGCCTGCAGAATATAATATTATTTAGTCCTCGTGAGAGCATTCCTCAGCTCTTAAAGTATCAAAGCCTGAAAAAACAACTTTTATGATAAGGAGTTAATCATATATCTCCCTAAGGAGAGGGGGGGGGGTGTAAAATCAAACCAAGAGCAGACACTGGAGTCAGCAGACTTTGCTCTGTGCAATATTAATTAACCCTGACCCCTAGCAACTTGATTAATTAAGTCAATGGTTTGATAATAATATTTAAATAATTAAACAAAGGATATGTGCCACAGTTGTCTGACCTGTCTCTTGAAAGGCTCTTGTTTTATTGTTCCTCTTCTTCAACTATGCAGAGGGCCAAGTGAAGGGCGGTGACCCAGCATGGAAAACCTCAGTGACCCTTCCTTATGAGTCTCTACTACAGCAGCATGGGAAATCACAACAAAAGCAATGTGACAGAATAGCACTTGTTCGATGGGTCCTAACCAGTATCGGGTTGCTAGCCGGTACACGCCACACTGCGCACCAGTAGTGAAAATGAAGCTGCATGCACAGCTCCGCTTTGCTGGCATGCGCACATGTGCATCCTTAGCTAGATTTTGCTTTTATGCATGTGCAGAAAGCAAAATCTCGCAAAGAGGAGAGAGATTTTGGCATTTTTTTGCTTGCGCATGCGCGGAAGCAAAATAATCACCAAAATCTCACATGTGCATCCTCTTGCAAATTTTTGCTTCCTGCACATGCACAGAGGCAAAATCTCACTGGGATGAGTGCACATGCATGCCAGTGAACCAAAGCTGTGCATGCATTGCACCAGTGGTGGTGGTAAGTAGCAACCCACGCCTGGTCCTAACCCTTAGGTTCGATAGTCACCACTCATACAGTCTTTCTCCTGGAATTTTCCTCTGACTACAACCCAGGGGTGGGTTCCTTCCCAGTTCAGACCACATTTCCAGAACCATTAGTGACCTGCTATTGATGTAACTTAGGGGTCATAAATCTGGTTCTGTCTGGGCCGGTCCGTGTTCGCCGCCATCTTTTTTTTTTTTAATATTCAGGCAATTTTCCCATGTTTGGATTGTTCTCATCATTCTGTGCTTTGAAAAAATCCATCCCACCCACCTTTGGGTTAATAATGAACTTTATTTCTTCACCTGAAGCACAGCTGATCCGCTCTTCAGCTGTGTTTTGGGCTGAATTTGAAGGAAGAGCTGGGGTGGCGCAATGGTTAGAGTGCAGCACTGCAGGCTATTTCAGTTAACTGCTAGCTCTAGTTCAGCAGTTCAAATCTCACCACCGGCTCAAGGTTGATTCAGCCTTCTATCCTTCTGAGGTGGGTAAAATGAGGACCCGGATTGTTGGGGGCAATATATGATGGTCACTTAGACAGGGCTGTAAAAGCACTATGAAGTAGTATATAAGTCTAAATGCTATCACTACTGCTATGAATCCACTTTCTGAGCATGTGCGGAAGTGAAATCTCATGATGGGGAGGGCATTGCATTATGGGCGTGGGAACACGTATGTACCCTTTTGGCACCCAAGGCAAAAAATCCCCCCAACAGTTCACTATCATTGTTCTACAGCACGATGGGCCTGGATTACCCCATTCTCCTAGGATTTACCTAATGTTTTTAAAGGCATTCCAAACAGGTATCATGTTCTAGGTCAGTAATGACTCCACAACTCAATTGCATACAGCATAAGGAATTGTTGCTTTTGACTGTTTTCTGGTCCCCAAAATTCCAGTTCAGGGGATGCGTCTTTGTGCTAGTAATATGAGACATTGCAGGGTCGGTGTTGTTGTTTTTTAAGAACTTTGGACACATTACGTGAAGACTAAATTCTCTGGAAAAGACTCTAATGCTGGGAAAGATAAAAAGAACGAGAAGAGGAGGTTTGGACAATATTAAGATAGGTTGAGTCAGCTGTAGTAGCCATGAGAGCACTATGGTAAGAGCCATAAAACCAGTTTAGGAACAGACTGAATGACAATCTATATGGTCACTAGGAGTCAAAATCAATTTCGACGGCAACAATCAACCAATAAGAGAAATGGCAAAACAGCCCTGATTCTTATCTCTTTCTCTGCACCAATCAAATTTATTTATTTAATGGATTTATATGGGTGTCCTTCTCATATCAAGTGACTCTGGGGAGCTAAAATGCTAAGAATGTCATTACAATCACAAAATGCAATAAAATAGAAGACATTTACAAAACAAGACAAATATCCACCGAGATTAAACTGACCAACAACAAATTCATTCAATTCACAGTTATTGCATCAATGTCATCAAACTCCAAGCTTTCCTAACATTGGGGAGTGGAGAAAGGAAATTTGGTTCAAACCTTAGGTACATCATAACTGCTATTTTGTTTTATTTTTTTCCTTAGGCTTTCCATATGTTCTTACAGTGGCTAGAATTATACCTTCCGCTTGAATATACAGTACTTCTAAGATAATGGCAGTTTTATTTTTCAATATCCTTTGGAACGATTCAGAAGATAGAATTGATTTTTGTTGTCACAACAGTCATTTCAATATTCATCAATATTTTTATTAGGCAAAGCATCAAGTCCCCTTTCCTGATTGGTCATCAGTAGCTGAGACTTTCTCAGTGGATTTATGAAATTAATATGTACACCAAATTCACATTTGCCTAATTTTAGATCAGGAGTGCCAAGGAGTCAAGAAGAAGCTTTACACTTAAGATGATTTAAGAAATGTCAGCGAGCTTATTCGCTATGTGTTTAATGCTTTTCCCTTCAGTTTCTTTTAAAAAATTGCAGGTTGGTAATAACCTTCTGCCGCACGAATCCCAGCGACCAATTAGGACCCACAGAGTGGGCCTTCTCTGGGTCCTGTCAACTAAACAATGTCGTTTGGTGGGACCTAGGGGAAGATCCTTCTCTGTGGTGGCCCCGGCCCTCTGGAACCAACTCCCCCCAGAGATTAGAATAGCCCCCACCCTTCTTGCCTTTCGTAAGCTTCTTAAAACCCACCTCTGTCATCAGGCATGGGGGAACTGAGATATTCTTTCCCCCTAGGCGTCTACAATTTATGTACGGTATGTTTGTATGTATGATTGGTTTTAAAATAAGGGTTTTTAGCTGTTTTAGTATTGGATTGCCGCATGTTGTTTTTACGAAGTCTACGAAGAGGGGCGGCATACAAATCCAATAAATAAACAAATAAACAAATAAACAAATAAGCAGATAAACAGATAAACAGATAAACAGATAAACAGATAAACAAATAAACAAATAAACAAATAAGCAAATAAGCAAATAAGCAAATAAGCAAATAAGCAAATAAGCAAATAAGCAAATAAGCAAATAAACAAATAAACAAATAAACAAATAAACAAACAAACAAACAAACAAACAAATAAACAAATAAACAAATAAATGGTATTGAACTGCAGGCTATGCCTAAAGTTTTTAAATGGCACCTATGCATGTATGTATTGCAGTATTCCTACTAACAGTCTTCGGAGAGGGGCGGCATACAAATCTAATAAATAATAATAAATAATAATAATAATAATAATAATAATAACAACAACAACAACAACAACAACAGCAACAACAACAACATTAGGTTTTATTTACCATATTGAACCAAAAAGGATAGAACTGGAAAGTATGTTTTCATATCTGTTTGACAAAATATGAAAGGGGCTATTGCTCCTCATTAGAAGTTTACATTTTGAAAGGGAAAAAAAACCCCACCCATCATCCCCACTTCAGCTACGATATGTTAGCTTCAGGCTCAGAAAAGACCAGCAAATGTGCTGAAATATGCTGTTTCAACTTGTTAGACATTTTTCTTCTCCCCACCCCGGCTCAGCTATTTTTCCTTAACATGCTACTCCAGTGAATGTCTGCTTTTTTAAAAGTTGCATGGAGAAATGTCTTGAGATGTGTGGCACGAAAGAGCATGAGACAAGTTAAATACCTTCTTAAAATAAAGTGGAATGCTTTGATTTTTGCCTCTGGGAACTGGGAAAACAAATCAAGCCCTATTTCAGTCAGAAAGGGGTTTACAGGTAAAATGAGTCTTAAGAGGTCTGCCGCTGGCCATGAAGACGTTCACATTAGATATTTTTTCCCACCCACTCACTCACTCCTTTCATACCCAAACAAATGTCTGGAGTAGGCAGCTGTCTACTTGAACTTAAGATGCTCATCGGGGAGATCCTATCTCCACATCTAATGAACTTTACCAGAGGTAAAGATTAGAAATGCTTGATCAAAAGCCCCACTGCTGGTACTTGGTGCTTTTCAAACATTGCAGAAGTATCAATGTGTGGTATGCTTTTCATCTCCCTGCAATGTTGATTGGCCTACAGACCCTTTTGTGTTTGTCTACTCTGTGTGTGTGTGTGTGTGTGTGTGTGTGTGTGTGTGTGTGGGGCGTGGATGGTCATTCGAGGGGGGAAGAATAACACCCATAGCTACGTCAGTTTTCTCCAGAGAGGCTAGGATTGTAATGTCTTTTGACCATCCTGACTGGATTTTGAAGAACTGCCATCTCCGGTGCATCTGAAGAACAGATATAGAAAATGGGAGATATTAATGGGGGAATTCCGCCGCACGAATCCCAGTGTCCGGTTAGGCCCCGCAGATTTGGTCTCCTTAGGGTCCCATCAGCCAGACAATGCCAGCTGGCGGGGCCAAGGAGAAGAGCCTTCTCTGTGGAAGCCCCGGCCCTCTGGAATCAACTCCCCCCAGAAATTCGCACTGCCCTCACTCTCCTTGCTTTCCATAAGAATTTGAAAACGCACTTATGTTGTCAGGCTTGTGGTCATTAGACCCCAGCCTCTGCCTAATGAATGTATTTGATGTAATAGTATGTATGTGACAGTTTGATTTTAAATGTTTAGTTGTTAAGATAATTTTTAAATTAAGTATTCTATTAATTGGCTTAGAAATGTTTTATATATTGTATCTTTTTGTCAAAATGTTGTGAGCCGCCCCAAGTCCACAGAAAGGAGCAGCATATAAGTCAAACAAACAAACAAACAAACAAACAAACAAACAAACAAACAAATTCAGTCATGGGCTGCTGCCCCCATGGGGGCACGGGATGCAGTGGGGGTAGTAAGTTATGTACTATTTATTGAATACTTAATAGTTTTTAAATTGTTCTTCCTTCTCTAGTACTTTAGTATGATCCTTAATTACTTTTAAAATAGGAAATAATTAAATGTATAGCATGTTTTTACCCATAAACATTTTAATCATTTTAATCATTATCTAGAACTGAACTTTTATAACATTTTTTTTTAAAATGAGCTACTTGCCTAATCTGTTATCATACTGAACTTTGTGGGTTCAGTGCAAAACCTTAAAATGTTACTGTGCTCCTCAACAAATAATGCTGTTTATCATTTGCCCTTTTTGTGGCTATTCAAATAATGTGACTTCATCAACTAAAAAAAGAGTCCAAGCACTTAAATGAAAACCTATCTTGCTCAGTAAGCCACTCCCACCCAGTCACATGACCTTTAAGCCACCCCAGTCACATGACCATCAAGCCACACCCACACAATAAGCCATGCCCACAGTGTGGTAGTAAATGTTTTTGCAGCCCTTTACTGAATATAATATGAAATGAAATGAAGGAACTACCACAGTAGTTCTTCCAGACGGATATTTATTATATTCAGTTTATGAGAGAAACTTAACGCTCTTAAATATGTGATAATTAACATCAGGTGATGCTCCACCCTTGAAACCTTACCTTTACTTGATAACACTTTCATCATTCCAGAACAATGGAAATGAATTTCTCTCTAAATCCCAACCAGTCAACTGCTACATTACATTAACTTTAGAATAGAAGCATACACAGCTCCACTTCTTTTATATCATAGTTTTAAAAAATTACACCATTATATAAAGGAAGCTTACAGATTGTCATGTGTATCTCCATGCTTCCAGCTACCACCCAGAACAGACCACCAAATCTATTATTGATAGCTACAAATAACCATAGCATTTGTTCTAACCCACTTGACAGAAATACCCAACTGATGGAAATAAACCAGGCATTTACTTTGACATCAAGGCTCAAAACGAAGACAAATATCAGAACCCAAAGGTGGATTTTTGCAAACGAAAAGTACTTTTGGAACAAGGTGGATGATTGAGATTATCCATAGACAGAAATATCAGAACATTTCACAAAAAACTCTGTAGCAGAAAACAGTGTGACTGTTTTGGCCGTTAGCACCACTTTATGTATGCCTCTTAGAGTTACAGAGTGTGAGTTGGGAAGCTATACAAATTTATTTAATAAATGATAACACTTGGGAACAAGAAACTAATGATTCACATAAGAGGTGGATTCCCCCAGTTTCGCACTGGTTTGCCCAAATCAGTAGCAACCTGCTGGTGATGGCATGATGACATGGAACTGGTTCGGTCGGTGTCAGTCCATGGAGGCTAAAATTCTTTTTTATTTTTTTTTAGAATGATTTTTTTCCCTGAAATTTTTTTCTGGATGTTTTTTTTTCTGCACATGCACAGAAGCTTAGTTTCCAACACTGTGTATGCATCGCACACTTGTTACTGTTCTGCCTGACTGGGCTCAGGCAATGTGTAACAGTCCAAGGAAAAGAAATCAAACACACATGTGCTCTGCTAATCAGCAAACTTATATTAAATAAACAAAAAAAGGGTTACTCAAAACAGTCCTTAGTGTCAGGAAACAATGATAGTGCAAGGCTTACTTCAGCTGCATACAAAAACACAAAGACAACCTGGAATGAGCAAAGACGTTTCAGGAGTCCTTTTGAATCTTTGAAGCAAACAGCAAGTCCCAGAGGTTTCACCTCCCACGTGTCTGAAAAAGCTGGGTTGAAAACTCCAAAGGCACGGAACAGAAACTTCAGAGCAGGAACCACAAAATAACACAGATAAACAGCCACAGTTTGCCTTGTGCCTTTGTTCCCTTTTATCCCTTTAGCCCTCATTAAGGGAACCACACCCAGCCCTCAGTATAAGAACCACACCCAGCCCAGGTGCTACTCTGATGACTTGTAATACTCCTTCAATCGATCCCTCCTTTGCATAGCTCTTCGGCTACGCAGGTCTATATATTGATCTGCAGAAGACTCCAAGGACGAAAGACTGTCTGAGGGACTGCATGCCAAATCCCCTGGGCTGTCTGCTGAGTCCTGCGAACCAGTGGCCTCATCCTCCTGGCTGTCTGCCACGTCTTCCTGGCTGTCAGCCAGGCTTTTGCACTCACTTTGTGCCATCTCTCTCCCATCCCAGGCCCAAACACAACAGTTACTGGCTTATTTTTCCAGGGGAGGATGATTTTTTTAAAAAAATTTGCCACCGTACATTCATGCGTACACAAAGCTGTTATCTCATATTTATTTATTCAATTTTTATGCCGCCCTTCTCCTTAGACTCAGGGTGATTTACAACATGTTAGCAATAGCACTTTTTAACAGAGCCAGCATATTGCCCCCACAATCCGGGTCCTCATTTTACCCACCTCAGAAGGATGGAAGTCTGAGTCAATCTTGAGCCGGTGATGAGATTTGAACCGCTGACCTACAGATCTACAGTCAGCTTAAGTGGCCTGCAATACAGCACTCTACCTGCTGCGCCACCCCAGCTCATATGAAAGTTGCATCTGCATGTACAACATATCATCCCCTCTGTTTCCAGTTTAAATCCTATCAATCTAATCTGTGCATGTGCATGAAATGAGATTACGGCCTTTAATAACATTTGTTTGTTGGAAAAAAATTCTATCAGACTCCCAATTTTTGTCAGCTATGTAATAGTATCCAACTGGGCATTATTTAGCATTAGCATTTAGACTTATATACCGCTTCACAGTGCTTTACAACCCTCTCTAAACAGTTTACGGAGTTAAACCGTAACTGTTACATTGTTGGGTATTGGGCCCAACAATCTGGCTCCTCATTTTACCCACCTAGGAAGGATGGAAGGCTGAATCAACCTTGAGCCTGGTGAGCTTCAATCTGTCAAACTACTGGCAGCTGGTGATCAGCAGATGCACTGCCTCAAGAGTTGATCCGTTATGAGACAGAAGTGGAAATTGTAAAAGAGAATATGATAAGATGGGGAATGAATTTTGGCTACACAATTGAACAAGAAAAATGGGAAAAATTATGGATTAACAATTGGCAGATGATAAGATCGACCGCATTCAAGGAAAACCAATTAAAAATGTTCTACAGGTGGCACCTATCACCAGAAAGACTTGCAAAAATGTTCCCAAAAACCTCTCCAATATGTTGGAAGTGTAAAAAAGAAAGAGGCACGTTCTACCACCAATGGTGGACATGCACACAGACAAAAAAGTTTTGGAATAAAATAACAAATTGGTTAAAAGAAATAGCAAATGAAGAAATCAAAAAAACCCCAGAATTATATTTATTGGGTTAAAAAAAAGAGTTAAAATGAGATATTTTCCATCCTTCCTGAAAGATTCAAAAGTGGTCCAAAAATAACCACACAGAGATTGTTCCTCACTTCTATGGTTCCTCTTCTTTTTATGGCCTTTTTTTATGGTAGATTGTATGTGCCTCTCCTTATATTCACAGATCAGATTACAGGTAATATTCAACTTACAACAGGTTGTTTAGTGATCTTTCAAAGTTATAATGGCACTGAAATAAGTGACTTATCACCATTTTTCCTCTTGTGATCATTGCAGCATAATCAAAACTGGACACATGATCAAAACTGGTCACATGATCAAAATTTGGACTCTTGGCAACTGGTTCATATTTATGATGGTTGCAGTGTCCCAGGGCCATGTCTCATCCAGGGACGCTGTAAACTTTGGTGACTTTCTTATAAGCAATGTCAATGGGGAAGTCAGATTCACTTAAGAACAGTAATACTAATTTAACAACTGCAACAATTCATGTAACAACTATGGCGAGAAAAGTTGTAAAATGGGCAAAACTCACTTAACAAATGTCTCCCTTAGCATCACAAATTTTGTGCTCAGTTGTGATTGTAAGTTGAGGATAAGGGTGAAATGTTCCTGGTTCACTTGTGCCTATCAGTGGTCGGAGAGCTGGTTGTGAAAAAAGCACAAGGCACCACCCACCTGCCGAGACACTGCCATTTGGGTTCTTTTACCCTCTGCTCATGTACAGAATGCTTTGTGCATGTACAGAATGCTCTGTGCATGTACAGAATGCTCTGCTCATGTACAGAATGCTTTGTGCATGTGCAGAGTTAAAAGAGTCCAAATGGTGGTGTCTGGGTGGTAGGCAGAACCTAAGGTTGCCTTCGCGACCAACTCTCCAATTATTTATTTTATTTATTGATTGATTGATTAGATTTGTATGCCGCCCCTCTCCGCAGACTCGGGTGGCTCACAACAATAATTAAAAAATGTACAGAGAACAAATCTAATATTTAAAAATCTAAAAACCCATTATTTAAAAGAACATGCAACACAAGCATACCATACATAAAACTATATAGGCCTGGGGGAGATGTCTCAATTCCACAGTGTCTGACAGCAGAGGTGGGTTTTAAGGAGTTTGCGAAAGGCAAGGAGGGTGGGGGCAATCCTAATCTCCGGGGGGAGCTGGTTGCAGAGGGTCGAGGCCGCCACAGAGAAGGCTCTTCCCCTGGGTCCCGCCAGATGACATTGTTTAGTCGACAGGACCTGGAGAAGGCATGAGTGAATCAGAAACATTTTACCATGGTTGAGGACTACCTGTAATGTGGTCCATTTAGTTTTAACCCCCATTTTAATACCTCATTATTTATTTATTTATTTATTTATTTATTACTTAGATTTGTATGCCGCCCCTCTCCGAGCTAACCCAATTGGTAGCACCTAGTGCTACCCCTCTCCAGCTAACCCAATTGGTAGCACCTAGTAAGGATCCCTTTCCAGGACTACAGGAGAAGATGGTCAATGGTTTTGAACGTTCTACGTCCCAGCAGTAGATAAAGAAGCAAAACCATCTTCTAGGAGAAGGGAAACACTGCCCTGTGGCTATATCCATAATTGGAAAAGGTTTATCCATAATTGGAAAAGAGTAAACCTTGAGACAAATTCTGGAGCCGGAGTCCCAAAAGCAGTTCGTGACTGTGTACAGCCAGGTTCTGATAACTCCTGCAACATAGCTGGAACCAATTGTATTGGTTTTGCCACTCCATTGGATTATTTCAGAGATGTGGAGAGGGGGGAATCTGCTGCTTGGGTAACAGTCTATCCTTCATACTAACCTTCCCTGGATTTGTGCTCTGGAAAGGTTACTCTATCTTTGCATATGGCATTCCCTTCCCCCTAGGCTTATAGAATTTATACATGATATGCTTGTATGTATGAGTGGTTATTTAAATTGGGGTTTTTAAGATTGTTTTTAATATTAGATTTGTTTACATTGTCTTTTTATATTGTTGTTAGCTGCCCCAAGTCTTCGGAGAGGGGCGGCATACAAATCCAATAAATACAAATACAAATTTCAGGAGTTCTTTCCACAGCATGATGCCACAGTCTTTCGAGGCTGAAGGATGCCAATGATGATAGTTTTAATCCAGTATGAAATGGAAACCCAACCATTGTGATTATTTACATGCAAAGGCTTCTAGCTCGCTATCCTTTGTGAACCTAGCCAATGAAATTTCAACAATTTATATGCTGCCCTTATCCAAGTCCCCAGAGAGGGGTGGCATATATATCCAAATAATAACAATAACAACAACAAAACTATTATTATTACTGTTATTACTGTTATTACTGTTATTACTGTTATTATTATTATTATTATTATTATTATTATTATTATTATTATTATTATTATTATTCAGATAATTAGAGCTTAACATAAAAAGTGAGCTGTATCTTTGTAAAGTGGCTAATCCATTTTAATTGAGAGCATATCCTAAGTAGTGAAGGGGAACTTGCAGATCTCCAAATGATGCTACACAAGAATTCCCAGTGCCATGCCCATTGACCAGGAAGCTAGGAGCTGCAGAAGGATTCCAGGTTTGCTACACTGGCCTGGAGTTAGCTACAAACCTCATCAGGTCTAAAATGTTCAGATTCTCAATCCTGCTTTGGCAGGATCTTTGTGCAAGCTTACACAGCATGTGCTTAATCTCTTCCATAAATGTGTGAGGATCACAATCACAGTCATTGTGGTACCACAGGCTCTTAATAAGTTCTGCTTGCATTTCTATCATCACCTGGTATAAACACCTTCCCAAATGACATGCTGTTATGAATTATCAGAAAGCAAATTAGTGGTTTTTATGCAGAAGCAATCAGCCCAGCTGCACCTCTTCCATCTGCAATACGAAATGATCTCTCTTAGCTGAACTGAGCTAATTCTCAAAACATGTTTTAGATTTAAATCAGCATTCCCTTTTCATTAAAGCTTTCTACCAGGATCTACTCTTCCTCTTCCCCCCCTTTTTTCCACAGTTGGCTGAGAGCAGCTTAATCTATGCCATACACAAAACCACCTTCATCAACATTCTGTACAGAGACAGATCAAAGTTTTGGGTGGCAGTTGGAATTTAAGCTTTACTGAGTACATTTGTAAAAATATTGTCTCCTTCCCCGCCCCCCTTCATTCAAATAAGAAATAATAATTTGCTTTCATGGAGGTCAGATCATGACTTATGGCATTAAAAAGTGTTGCTCTCTTTTGTGTGGAGCAACAGCAAACCCAGCAACAGATTTCACTGTTTTCTTCCTTTCCTCACTTCATGTGGCGCTCTTTAAGTCATTCTCCCTGATTTGTAGCCATTTACTGCAGCTGCATAATGACTATAAAACAGAGCAAAAACATAAAACATGAAAGAAAGGTGTTGAAGCCAGCCTTAAGGTACTAAATTCTTGACAGCAGCTTGTAAAGCAGTTGAGATTTAGGTGCTACAGAAAAATAATAGGGAGGTTGGAGTAGCAAAAGAAAGAGCTAAGTACAATACCACGAGGAGAAAAAAAGTAGAAATGGTGAATTGTTCTTCAGAAAGACTGAAAAAGTGGGAAAGGAAGAGATTACCATATTTTTCAGAATATAAGATGCACCTTTTTCCTTCCTAAAGGAAGCTGAAAATTTGGGTGCCTCTTAAATGCCGAATGTAGCTTTTTTGAAGGTTTTTTCCCTCAGACCTAACTAGGTGCTAATTTTATTTGTTTATTTATTTTTATTTTATTTATTCAATTTTTATGCCGCCCTTCTCCTTAGACTCTTTCTTTCTTTCTTTCTTTCTTTCTTTCTTTCTTTCTATATTCTTTATTCATTCATTCATTCATTCATTTATTTATGCCACCCTTCTCCTTAGACTCAGGGCGGCTTACAACATGTTAGCAGTAGCACTTTTTAACAGAGCCAGCATATTGCCCTCACAATCTGGGTCCTCATTTTACCCACCTCGGAAGGATGGACGGCTGAGTCAACCTTGAGCCGGTGATGAGATTTGAACTGCTGACCTACAGATCTACAGTCAGCTTCAGTGGCCTGCAGTACTGCACTCCACCTGATGTGCCACCCCGGCTCTAGTGATCTTCTAATGATCTTCCCAACTTCCTATTCCCTCCAAAGAAGGTTTTTACCAGCCCCAAGTCTTTGCAGCCTTGGTTTCATTCCTACTCCCTCTAAAAAGATTCTTTCAGTCCAAACAGAGGATAAAATAATGTGCTGAAGCTGATCAGACTAAGGATGGTAGTCAGAAGAATATCTGTTAGGTAGATTTCCCCCCACTATTTTCCTCCCTCAAAACTAAGGCGCATCTTATATTCCAAAAAATATAGTAGCTTATGTATGATGATAAGAATATGGACTTATTATTGTTTTAGTCTCAATACTTTTTTTCAGGTAGTAAAATCATAAGGTGAGGTTTGGGGTTTGTTTTCAATTTGTTGTTAATGATCTACAATCGTTCTGAAACTACAGTTTGTGGACCCCTAAAGGGCATGATGTCATCACAGAGGGTCTGAGAAGACTTGAATAAATGTTATGATTTAAATCTTGAGTTAAGTCCTGGGGGGGGGGGGTCTGTGGCCACAAAAGTTACTTAAAGGAGGTCCATAGTAAAGAAAAGATTGATAACCACTGATCGACAATGAAATGGCTTTATAAAGGTGACTATGAAGGAAGGAGCTGACATTCTCTGAAATATGTCCAAGTTAATTGTCTTGAACATAGTTTGGTGGCAGGAAGTTATGTACAACAGATGGATTAAAATGAAGTTGCAGAATCAGAAAAGGTTTGATATCCTTATAGCAAAGACATCAATGATAAGTCCAGGTTTGGTGATAGTAATAGCACTTAGATTTAAATATCACTTCACAGCACTTTACAGCCTTCTCTATGTAGTTTACAGAGTCAGCATATTGCCCCACCACCACCAAAAATCTGGGTCCTCAATTTACCCACCTTGGAAGGATGAAAGGCTGAGTCAACCTTGAGCCTGGTGAGATTTGAACTGCCAAATTGCAGGCAGGCAGCAGAAGTAGCCTGCAGTACTGCTTTTCAACCACTGCAGCTCATCAAAGAGTTGGTGAACACTGAGTAGATGGAGAAATTAATTATTTGATTTAGATTTTAATCAGAAGAGAACTCTGTTTTATGCTTCCTTCAGCTCATCACACAGTTCCTTCTTCCAATTGCTCTTCTCACGAACACTGTTTGATGTGGGTTTAGCAGTACATGAACTCTGTTGTGAACAGAAAGACCAACTTTTCTGCTCCCCACCTGCATTCCTCTCATCTTTCCTTCTCTAGCATTACTGAAAGAGACTATAAAGGTCACCTGGAAATTTAAAAAGCTGTAGGACTTTCAGAAATGGATGACAAAAATACCAACCATCTCTAAATGATAGCAAAGAAAATGAATATGTGACATAACCTTGGGTACAAGCCAGCCAACCCAAATTGGCCACTTTGAGTTACACTAATGCCTAACGGAGCAATTTAAGTACTAAGCATTAAAAAAAAAGAAAGAAACATAAAATGTATATTGCTTAAACGGACCATCACGGCTCCACTCACCTTTTGATCACTCTATTGCTGAAGTCGTATTTTCTGCAGTTAAGTTTGGAGAAGTTTACATTTAGTTGTGTGCTCATGTAAATGTGCATGCTGAGTTAAACCTAATTGTTCTATGAGTAAAATGCGTACTGGGGGACAAATCAGACAAAAAAGCAAATTCTGACCACTCATTGTTGGCCCACCCCAACCTTAACAAGTCCAACATTCCCATCCCAATAACAAGAACATGGATCAGCTGTGGTTGGATTAGCTCCCATTCTATATCCATTCCAGCCACCCAGATAGATCCAGGTGACATATAACATCCTAATTTAGAATAAATTAACCTAATGCAAACTCAGTGATTATGTATTAGGTTTCAGATACTCTTTTGCTACAATACAACCTATGTTCTGAACTCAGACAACACCATAGAAACATAGAAGACTGACGGCAGAAAAAGACCTCAAGGTCCATCTAGTCTGCCCTTATACTATTTCCTGTGTTTTATCTTAGGATGGATATATGTTTATCCCAGGCATGTTTAAATTCAGTTACTGTGGATTTACCAACCACGTCTGCTGGAAGTTTGTTCCAAGGATCTACTACTCTTTCAGTGAAATAATATTTCCTCACGTTGCTTTTGATCTTTCCCCCAACTAACTGTGAATGGTTTCATAGCTTAGTGTTCCACATGAAACTGGTCAAGGAAGTGAACCATCCGGCTCTTAATGTCATTATTCTTCAATTTATATCCCACTTTTTAAACTGCTTGAATGCTCTTGTTCCAAAGGTGCTTTATCCCCAAAGTGCCTAGCAGGGATGAAATGCTCCCATTTCACTCGTGCCTGTAAGTCGTCAGAGAGCTAGTCACAAAAGCAGCACGAGGCTCCACCCATCCAGATGCCACCATTTGTTTCTGCGTGTGCACAGAATGCTTTGCGCATGCACAGAGGGTAAAAAACCCCAAATGGCGGCATCCAGCTGAGTAGGCGGAGATTCACACTGCCTTTACGACCGGCTCTCCGACGACTGAGTGGCACAAGTGAAATGGGAGCATTTCATCCTGGTGCCTAGACTTTCCTTTGAAAATATGTTACTTCTCATTAAAGCCAAAACCCCAAAATATTTGTATTATAATTTGCAAAACTATAACCTATAAAACTATAAAGAGCAACCAAGATGATTAAGGGATTGGAAACCAAGACTTACGAAGAGAGACTGAGGGAACTGGGCATGGAAAGCCTAGAGAAAAGGAGGGCCAGAGCAGACATGATAGCAGTCTACAAGTATATGAGGGGATGTCACAGAGAGGAGGGGATCACTTTATTCTTCAGGGCACCAGAGGGCCGGACGAGGAACAGCGGCTGGAAGCTGACCAAGGAGAGATTCAACATGGAGATAAGGAAGAACTTCCTGGCGGTCAGAACGATCAACCAATGGAACAACCTACCAGTGGACGTTGTGAACTCCAACACTCTGGACATTTTAAAGAGAAGATTGAACTGCCACTTGACTGATGTACTATAGGGTTCCTGCTTGGGCAGGGGGTTGAACCCGATGGCGGCCTTCATGGTCCCTTTCAACTCTAACAATAAATAAATAAAAACCTTCCTTAATACTTTTTCTTTAACCTGCTCTGGTTCTTAATGATACTCTTTTTTCTTAGATGAACCCCCCCCCCCCAAAAAAAAATAAAATAAAATAAAACCTGAAGTGGAAGAAAAAGACATTTCAACCCATCCCATAGAAAGACTACTTGGAATTGTTCACCTCTTTCTGCTATATAGGTAAAGCACTAGAAATATTTCATTGTCCAAATGACAAGGTGACTAGGGGAATCTTCTTATATTTCACCAGAGAGATCGAGTCCATCTGAAATAGCAGGAAATCAACTTTCACTCTTGTTCCAAAAGTGAGGAGACTGGGTTGGTAGTTGATAAAAATAGCTCCTAAGTATTTTGCAGGGGTCTATTCCCAGTCTGACAGTTTAATTTCCTTTTCTTTATTTGTTCAAATGAATAAGCAAACTTTGACAAATTTTGTGCAGCTGGAAAATCAAAAGGGAGATAAGCTTTTTATTCCTCTTCCTTTATTTCGGTACAGTGATGTTAAGTGCTTACATCTAACAGTGCCTTTGATGCAGAAAGTGAACAGATGATGCCTTGTCTCCCGAGACATCACAATCACCAGTTTCTTTAAATTGTAGGACATTGTTCCATCACTTGGTGGTCTTTTAAGATGAAAGAAAACATTTTGATAGGGAAAAAGGCAGTTGAAATCATGTTTAACCGAAAGACCTTTGTGGGGTTTTGGTGTTTTTTTGGTTGATGTTGCTTTTCAGTTCCTGAAATCTCTACTTTTGATATTTTTCTTTTTCCCCTTCTGATTTTTTTAAAAAAACTAGATAAAAAAATATATCTCAGAATAAACCTTCTTAAAATAGGCAATTCTTAGCCCCAGAATTATGAAAAAAAATTGGGTTAAAAATGAATCACAGACAACATCCTTGTTCTTTTCTATTTTGCTTTCTGTGACAGCTTTGGAGGATGCTTTGTGTGCGTTAATGCCACTGGAAAATGACAGCAACCACGTTATATGGCACTGACTTAATTAACACCTCCCTTCAAGATTTGATGGGACACAGGGAGCATTCCTACCTTTGAAGGAAACAGTTGAATAGCCCAATGGGGCCAATTAAATCACAGAATGGTAGGGATATCCTAAAGAAGCAACTATACTGTGTTTTCAAGCATACTATGTTAGAGTGTAGATGAAATAGAGAAAAAGAAAAAAAATTGCATCTGAAAATAGGGAGGCTGAATCTGTGTTTATTATGAGAAGTTTATTATGGTCCATCTCTGTAAACCGATACATCACGGGCTTCATTGTTGAGCACGGACCACTGAAACTACATTACTTGGTTGTGAGATATGGAAACATTGGGCCTAATTAAGATGGCATGAAAGTTTTATTTCTGTTATGTGATGAATGATCTATAGGAATGAAAGTCTGGGTGGAATTTCCTTTCCTTTCCTAGTTGACTAATGCTGCATAAAAATAGTTAAAAGCCATGAACTAAAAGAATAAATGGGAGCTCGAAACATGCATTTAAATTACCAGTAGTAAATTGAGGAAGCAAAAATGAAAAAAAAAGCAGAAATAAAATTAAGTTAAAATCTTTATTGTGGCACAAGAAAGCTGATGGTACTTACATACTTAATCATTATACTATTATTTCCTTTGAGGGTAAACAATAGTATAGAAAATATAGAAAATAAGTAGTAAGCAAAATAAAGAACTAAAAAAAAATCACTAAATTTAATTTACTTTACATCAAAGCCATTCACTTCTTCCATGCAAGCCAACCTTGCTTCCACTATGTATAAACAAATTTGTATATGACATCATGGTCTCCTTTGATGTAGTGTACCTATTTACATCAATCTCTCCCCATTCAACATATGAAGTGATAGACAGTGAACTAGAAGAAGAATACAACATCAACCAGAACAACCTAACCAGGACATAAATCATGAAGCTACTTCAACACTGTCGTGGCACCTTCTTCACATTCAAAAGGGAAAGGTATGAATAAATAAAAGAGGCATCCTGGGATCCCCATATTAGGAGTAATTGCGGAAACAGTTCCGTGTGAATTAGAACACCATGCATTTCAGAACTACCCACCTAAATGCTGGTGCTGCTATATGGATGACACATTTGTTATCAAGAGAAATGCAGTTAAAGATTTTCATAAAGATTTTCATACCATACTAAACTTCATCGTTATTTATTCATCCATCCATCCATCCATCCATCCATTTATTTATTTATTTATTTATTTATTCATTCATTCATTCATTCATTCATTCATTCATTCATTCATTCATTCATTTATTGGATTTGTATGCCGCCCCTCTCCGCAGATTTGGGGCAGCTAACAACAGTAATAAAACAGTATATGACAATAATCCAATACTAAAAACAGTTAATAACCCATTATATAAAAACCAATCATACATACAGACATACCATGCATAAAATTGTAAAGGCCTAGGGGGAAAGTGTATCTCAATTCCCCCTTCCCTGACATACAGTTCACAATGGAGGAAGAAGCAACTATGCTGACATTTCTAGATGTACTTGTCAACAGAGCATGAAAGCCTAATAACCATAGTTTATTGTAAAGCCACCAACACCCATCTCATTAGGAATTTCAACAGCAATCATCCAAGGTCTCACAAAAAGAGATGCATCAGAACACTATGTGGCAGGTTGAGAACCAATTGTAATACCCAGCAAGCCAAAGAGCTGAAGAGCAGTTACCTATCTGAATAATTTAAGTAGAATGGGTCCCCACAATCATTTGTCACAAGGTATCTGCACAACAGGTTATGGAGAGAAAGGGAAGAAACAAGGTACAAGACCAACCACATGGCATACCTTGCCATTAATCAAAAACACAAACACGCTTCTAGAATGAGTCTGAAAGTCATCAGCTGGGTCACTGATGACTGACCCAGATTGGATTTTGCAAATTCATTCATTACCTTTTATATCTTGTCTCTTTCTCTTTGTAGATCTTATCAACCGCATTCTACCATAACCCCAAATCTTCATATTGGATACCCATTTTTATAATACCCATCAAAGCTTCATTCTGGTCTTAAACATTTCTGGAACTATTTTTTATTTATCCACATTCACTTCTAAAGTAATTTATTTTTACCATTTTCAATTTACTTTTATGTTTCTCTTGGTATACACAACTTTCATTTCCATGTAACAAAGTGAGTAAAAACAGTTCCTGTACAAAGCTATTTTAACTTATTTCAACAAATGTTCATTTTTCCTAACAGGCCACATACTGACCCCTACCCTTAACATACATCACTTGACATTCTACCATTAACCTTAAGATACCAACATTAACAATGTTGATGCTAAAACCTTATGGAAAGGAAAAGGTATCAACCCTACCGCTTCTGTACCAGCCTTGCCGCCAGCGGCTTACTCATCCTTCTGAAAGCCAAATGTTAAAATGTGACCCATGTGTCACAAAGCAAATAAGGAAAATATTACAAAATGGGATTGCAGAAATGCATCCAATCCACCAAGCAAATAAAGATAGAAAGATATAGTACACATATACAGTAATCATTCAAATTAGAGAAACAATATAAAATTGTGTGGACTGTGGACTGTCTCCTTAGAGTTAATAATACTTTTTAAAAAATACACACACACACATCCTTGTTGTATTCTTGGTATTATTGTACCTCCTCCTCCTAATTTCTCATTCACATATTAACCAGATCAAAGGTCCTAACAACTAACCAATCATTAATAACAAGAAAGCATCTTTTTACAATTCCAAAACATTCCACCCAAAAGGAAGAAGTGTTGGTTAGGGTGAAGAAAAAAAAATGTGGCTCCCAATTTATATACGTTAACAAATCATTCTCCTTTACAGATTCCTCTACACTAATAGAGAATTTAAGGTGTTACTTATTTTACAGGTCAACACAAATAGTCTGAGTCAAATTCTAAAAGGGTAGAAACTCCATTTATGAAAATATTCTTGGATATCATACCATGCTAGCTCACACCACCACAAGCAACATTGTTTCGGCTACTGATATGCAGAAGCTTATTGGTGAGACAATAGTTTTAAAAGTCAGGACACATAAAACTCTACTATTGAATTCTGAAACCACTCGTGCAGCGTAACAGTAATAAGATGTCAAGAGCAGGAAGTTTACAAGCGATGTGCATCTTATGCCATTAAAACAAGCACTAGTGTTACGTTGACATTTATAAATGCTAAAGTGGTGACTTTTATCTTATTGTTCATTCCACCACAGGGGTTGTTATTTAGAATGCTTGCCTTCTGGTGCTTATAGATTATTTCTTAATTTTATTTGGCTTTTTTACAGAGATGCAAGGGGAATCCCACTGCCCTTACTAGTGACACTGTTGTCAAGATTACACCATGTAATTTGAGGCACGACTATAAATTATACCGGGTAAACTAGCATATGCTCGGGTGGCTGTCCTTAAATGTCCCACCATAAAACCGTTTACATCCTAAACAGGTTAGAAGAACTTTAAATGCTGGAAGCAACTGCTGTATGCAAATAATTTTAAACTCCCTCTTTGGAAAAGTTGCACAAAGAATATAAGTCCGACAGGTTCGAGCATCAGCACCTTAGCAAGTTAGTCCATCTGCTTGCTGATAGTCCCAGGAAATTTTCTATTACAAAGGGAATTTGCCAAGGATAAGAAAGCATCGTGGTCTTTCAGTAGGTTAGTTGTAGATTCAAAAACAATGGAAAGTGTATCATCTTGAGCTCCCCTCTTCGAAATGTACTTGTATTTATTCTTCTATTAAAATATTTATAAACCAATCCCAATTCACAATGGGGTACAACACACTAAGAACACGCTAGATTAAAAAGGTGTTTCTCTGCCATGCAGTTGCAGAAAGCTGTAAATGTATTCTTCTACTATCCTTCCAGATGTTAAGCTGTGTGTTTGATGGCTGACTCTCCAAGGACTTACTTTAAAGATAAAGCGAATCAAAGGTCACCTGAAATTAAGATCCTGGTCACCAGAACATGGTCTGCATGGCTGGAGTCCTGGAAGCTGGATTTGTAGCTTTTGAGTACCTCATGCTTTCTCCTCTTTCTCTGTCATTCATGCCTGGTGGGAAGATGAACAGGGGAAGTACCAGGTGAAAAAAACAGGTGAAAGGCATCCTTTGCATACATGATGGGGCAAGGATTAAAAATAGTTTTCTTCATCTAATGCAACTTCACATAGCTTGATTGTTTATTTAGCAGAGATGGCAGGTCTACTCAACTACAGAAGAACTGCTGTTTCTGGTTTAAAACAATAATTAAACCCAGAGTTGCTTGATAGTGAGATAGGCGGCACATATATTTAATAAATTGCTACACATCACTACAGAGCACTGCACACCAAGACAACTAGACACAAGAACAGTTTTTTCCTGAACACCATCACTCTGCTAAACAAATAATTCCCTCAACACTGTCAAGCTATTTACTAAGTCTTTACTACTATTACTATTAGTTTTCCCCCATCATTCCTGTCACCCATTTCCTCCCACTATGACAGCATGACTGTAATTTGTTGCTTATATCCTTACAATTTTTGATTCTTTCTTCATTACTTATTTGACCCTATGACAATCATTAAGTGTTGTACCTCATGATTCTTGACAAATGTATATGTTTTATGTACACTGGGAGCATATGCACCAAAGACAAATTCCTTGTGTGTCCAATCACACTTGGCCAATAAAATAATTCTATTCAATTATATTCTAAATAAACAATAAACAAGTATCTGTGTGACTGCTTCCCTAAGAATTATTCATCATTACATGAAATGCAGCCCTGCTTCATTGTTGTGGGCCACCAGTGGCCTGCAGAGCTGGCAGCAGATTCCGACAGTGAGGAGGCTGGGGATGAACATGGGCCAGTGCTGGACTCTGGAGAAGGTTCTGTGCCAGAGTCAGAGATGGGGCTTGGACCATCTGGGAGTTCTGTGCTGACTCCAGAGACTCCAGAGGCTGACATGAGCAAGACAGAGTAATGGGGCTGTTCTGAATGCGCACCTGTGCAGAGCTGCCAGAAGGAAAGAACAGTTGAGGAAGAAAAGGACTACTGAGGAGTAAATCTTGGAGATGATTGGCTCCTCCCATAGGACATAAACTAGGGGCAAACGGATGTGCTTCCTACAGGAAGCAACTTGGTTCAATTCTAGTCAGTGTAACCCAGCAGCTCCATTCTGACTCTGTTCTGTTTGGCCTTGCAAAGCTCATTGCCAAGTAGGTCTATGGCAGTGTATCAAAGGAGATAAAGGTTGGTGCTTATCAGACTTCTTCTGAAAGACTGTGGCAGATTTCTGTCAGACTAATTAACACTGTTTGGGAATTATTACGGCTGTGAATGAACATAATTCACAGCCATTGAAATAAAAAGAGTTTTTCTGGGGCTACGTTTATAATTTATCAGGAAGCCTAGGTCAGAATATTCATTTTGAATCAGACCTTCGCCTATCTTTTCACCTATTATTGGCAGGTATGATTGAGATGGTGATGAAGATGATGGTGGGGGTGGGGGTCTTGCATATCAAATACTTGGTTCTGTTGTTGAGCCATGTTCCTTTTTGTATGAGTTCATCAGAAAATATGCAGCAATTCTCCATTCATTGTGGTCATTTCCTAGCATATCTGGACAGCTGAAAGAGATTTATTTTGCTTATTTTATGGTGTAGTGACATGTTGGCGACCATATGACACACTTAACAGAGACTTCTCTGTGTTTGGGTTTCTGGTGCACGCGCACCGGCCAGCTGGCCTTCGGGTATTTGCCACTCAGGGGCACATGCACATTCTGGTCTCGGCACTCAGTGCCAAAAAGGTTTGCCCTCACTGGTATAGTGATTTGTAGATCCTGACACGATCTATGACTTTTATACAAACTTGCAATAGCAAAAAGGCATATACTGTACCATTCAGTGGCAATTATACTCTATTCTTTCTTTCTTGTTAAGACATTTTCTTTCTCATAAAATACCTTCTGAACTATCTTTATGGATTTCTTCTTTGAAATGTCAAATAAGGGAGTATTTAATTCTGTTTTACAAACAGACCTTCCTATTCCTATTACAGACATGACAATGAACTCAAGGATAAATCAGAATAGCATGTAGATGGCTCTGAGATT
Source organism: Erythrolamprus reginae (assembly GCF_031021105.1). NCBI lineage: Eukaryota > Metazoa > Chordata > Lepidosauria > Squamata > Dipsadidae > Erythrolamprus > Erythrolamprus reginae. The sequence goes on along the minus strand of NC_091950.1, from coordinate 266,516,610 downwards.
ATTCGCCTGTCCTCATACTCAACATTCCCCAAGAGAATAAAAATGAACTAAAGAGATTTTTATACTTTATATTTTTACAATTTTTATATAGGCGCAAAACCAGCTGAGTGACCTTGAGCCAATCACTCTTTCTCAGCTCTAAGACTGAGACATGGACAAATCACTTCCAAAATCTTGCCCCCAAAACAGCAGGAACTAGTTTAGTCAATCACCAGGAATCAATACTGACTTGAAGGTACAATCATAGACACACATACACAGAGAGAGGGGGGGGGGGAGAGAAAGACAGAGACAGACACTGAAAACAGTTTTATTAAAATGTGGAGCTAATTTCCTAATACATAACTATGTACTGCTGCGTTCTTAGGAGGCTGATACTTATAATACAGCTGGTTACCCTTATAATTTCCATGTATATTTAAAAAGCCTATAGCAAATGATACAACATAAAACATCTTGATTGCATTACGGAGACTTTTCATGAGTTTATACTGTATCAAACCATGACCCTTCTTCCAAGGTACAGATTTACGACTGTTCATTTAACAAAGGTTCAAAGTTATGACAGCTTCAGAAAAACTGACTTACAACCCATCTTAAAGTTACAACCATTATACAGCCCCTACACTCACATGATCACAATTTGGCCACATTATGTTATTGTCTGCTGACAGCAGAGTTGAACAGCAAAGAAGCTGGGGAGGAACATGGGCCAGTCCTGAAGTCTGGAGAAAGCTCTGTGTCAGAGGCAGAGTTGGGGCCCAGACCATTTGGGAGGTCTGTGCTGACTCTAGAGCCTCCAGAGGCTGACATGAGCGAGGCAGAGGAACAGGGGGAGCCTGTTCTCAATGTGCATATGCACAGATCTGCCAGAAGGCAAGAACAGTTACAGAGGAGAAGGACTACTCAGGAGTAAAGCTTGGAGATAACTGGCCCCTCCCATAGGCTATATAAGTGGAGCACATGGAAGTGTTCATTGCAGGAAGAACTTTGTTCAACTGGTGTTATTTCAGTCTGGACTCCATATTTCTGTTTGGTCTTATCAAGTTTCTTGCTAATTGCTCTTTGGCAGCGTGTCAAGAAATGTGTTTATCTGCCTTTCGTCAAAAGACTTGTTATCATTGTTTGGGACTTAATACAGCTGAGAATGAAAATAATTCATAGCTGTTAAAATAAAAGAGGTTTTGGGGATGCCGTTTGTGTTGTATTTTTTGATCAGAAAGCCTAGGTCAGAACACTTGGCAACTTGCAATTTGCAAACTTTCCTGCCAGCTTAGTGACCATGTAAATTGCTTAACAATGTTATGATTTACTTGACAATCATGGAAAAAATGATTGGTGACATTTAACAACTATTTCATTTAGCGACTGAAATTCCAATAACAATGGTTTGGAATTATGGTTATAATCCAAGAACTACCTGTACAGTGGTGCTAGTCAGATGCTCCTGTTGTATACATATTACTCTAGGAAATGGTTATTCCAAATCCTTTGCACACCTTTTCTAGATTTAAGGCTAAGGAAGGTAAGGAAGAAAGAAAGCAGAGCTAGATTTGTGATCCATCTCTTTTTTAAAGTAGAAGTATCTTATTGTCATTTTATTCTTGATTTCCAGGTCCGTTTAAGCCCCCTGTAATAGCATATCCATATGAAATCTCTGCACCAGTTCTGAAGCTTTGTGATGAAGTTCTTAGCTGTATTTGAAAATTGAGAATATTCTAGCTGAGGTCCACTGAATTCCAAACCATACCAATGTTGCATCCCTGTAGAGATTGTGGGCAAATGGCTTTTCTTTTGCAGCATTTGCTCCTTAACCATCCTCCCAGTTCTTGGAGCCAGTTTTTAAGAGGAAAAGTGGGTTCACAGCATTTTAGCTTCTGGATTGTTTGTTTGTTTGTTTGTTTGTTTGTTTGTTTGTTTGTTTCTTTCTTTGTTTGTTTGTTTGTTTCTTTCTTTCTTCATTCATTCATTCATTCATTCATTCATTCATTTATGGCATAGTAACACAACATGTATTAAATATATTCATGGGGAAGGAATGTAGATAGTATTTTTAAATTTTCCCTTTTGCAAGGAGTGCTGTCTCTGGGCTGAAATCATAGGGTGGGAGATCTCCACCCCCTTGCAAAAGCAATTTGGGTCTACACACTCTGGCCCAGTCTTCCAATCTTAGTGAAACCTGCTTGATAATTTCTGTCTGCTTTCCATGAGATTAGTTTCCCTTGGTGTTCTTCCCTCAGTCCAAGCCAGTGAGACTGACAGAGATTGTGCACTTTGTTGACAAGTCAGAGAAAAAGCAGCTGATAAAAAAAATGAGCTACATGTAATAGCCACATCTTCTAACTCCATAGGGTGAGGCCCTGTGACCAAAATCGAGCCCGATTTGAAAAGAGATTGGTTTCACAAAATATGCACAAAGTTAACTATAATTTTTAAAAGATTTTAAAAAAAGAATTATGTTTTTAAAAAAGGAAAGGAAAAGAGGAAAAAAAGAGGAAAAAAACCCTCCTTTTTAATTCTAAGTAAATATGGTACCATATTTACTTAGAATTAAAAAGGAGTTTTAATCTTTAAAAATGTATTTTGCAGAAGAGACGGAGTAACGACACGGACACCAGAGCTGGATTTAAACTTGGGTCATTTTTATTAAAATAAATTTGCATAATTTATTAATTAAATTAGCATGAATTAGCATAAATTTGCATAAATCAACATATTCAACTATGACCCAGAAACAGTGGACCTGCAGGGTCAAACAAAAACTTCCGGGGCGGAAATGACGTAAAAGGTCAACATTCCTGGGCAACTAAGGGCGTAGCTCAATGCTGGTCCAGGTGAGGGACCTCTCCCTCACCTGAGACCCTGCCATGCACTCGCATGAGGGGGGTCCCGCCGGCTCACCCCTACCCTGGGACTTCAATAGCGGGACCCAAAGACAGGTTCCCCCCAAGTGCGCAGGTAGCACCCCACCATGAGCTTGGAGAGAACCTGTCAATCATCCCCAAAGACGCCCAAGGGAGAACGCGCAGTTGCTGAACCACCACCCAGATTTCCGCCCCTAACCTGCCTACCCAAATGACCAAAGGTAAGCCAATTAACCTATTAAATGCAAGCACCCCCTAACCGCACGTCCATCTCCCCAGTGTGGAATGGGCGAAAAAACAGCCCAGCCTAATGGGCGAGGCTGCAAAAAATTCCCATTCGGCCCCCGAGGGCGACCCACCAGGCACACTGCAAAATAGGGAAGGGCGGGTGGGTGTCTGCTCCTGTGCTGGGTCCGGGCGAAAAGGCTTGGCCCAAGGCCTGCCGCCCTTAAATAGGGGCGGCAAGCCCCGCCCGGTCCCCACGTCATGCCCGGCCACGTGGGCCAGGCTTTCCCGGCCGAAATCTCGTCTCACGAGATTTCGGACGAAAACAAGATGGCGGCCGCCATCGGAAGGGTCCGAGTCTGCCCGGCCCTTCTGCAAAAGCGCCGTGGGCCGGTAAGTCGAGCCGGCGATATAACTTTGGTGAAGGAGGGAAAATGACTGTGGAAATTGACCAACCCCCCCCCCAAAAAAAAACCCCCAGAAACCAAACCAAAGACAGCAATTCTGCCCCCCTCCTGGAAAAAAAAATAATCCAGTGGGGAAAATACACAAAATATTAAATTTTGGACAAAGCCTATTGCTTTGCTATCCAAGACCCTCATTCATGTGCCTTTCATGAACAAAAGATACATCAAAGACTATAAAGCTTAAATAGCTATATTTATTCCCAAGTAATCTTACACTCTCTAGATTAAACTTGTCTTATTGTCTACACATCAGAGATAAACAGATCACCGCAGCAAACATTTCCTGCTTGAATTTCTCAGACCTAGTCAATTCTAACCATTCTAACCATTAATCAGAGGGATAGGGGCAATGCTCCTTTTTTACCCCGATATAAAAAAGACACTCTGCCACCAGTGTTCCCTCTAATTTTTTTGGGGGGGTGGGCGGAAAAGTATAGTGTCTGAGCGGCAGTCCCTTCGGGACTGGGCGGCACAGAAATAATAAACAAACAAACAAACAAACAAATAAATAAAAAACCCACCCTGTTTTGCCTCAGAGAATTTCAAAATAAAATACTGTACTGTGTGTCTATAACAGTGAGTTCATAATAGGGCAACTCTATCAATATCAAAATGCTACTTAAATAGTTGAGCTAGTTTCAAACTAGATTTTGATTTTCTTTCTCTCTTCCTTACTCCCATTCTTTTTCTTTCTCTTTTCCTTCCTCTCTTTTTTCTATCTGTTTCTCTCTCTTCCTCTCTCTCTCTCCTTCCCTCTCACTCTTTCCCTCTCGGCTTCTGGGCAGGTTTGGAAAACTCTGAGTTGATTATGATTTTTAAGTGAGCGATTGTTCACTGCTCAGCTTAGAGGGAACTATGTCTGCCACCCACCCACCCTAAAAACCATCTTGTTGTATGAAATGATGGGAAGGAAAGTTTTTTGCTCTATTGTGTCTTAAGTGAAGCAACTTTTTCAGGCAGATTGTGCGTGAACCATTGAGGCAAAACAAAATCTTTGTGGAAATTGATATGTGGCAGGGGGTCTGAAATACTGTGAATTCCCTGCACAACAAGAAATGAGTGCAGGGGAGATTGTCGAGAACATTTTGGGGCAAACCATGGCTAGATAACCTTCTAGGCCCCCACTAAAGCCACTTTGTGAAGTAACAGAAGTAAAGATGGACACAGGGTGTCTTCAAAGTAAAGTGGTACCTCTACTTACAAACTTAATTCGTTTCGTGACCAGGTTCTTAAGTAGAAAAGTTTGTAAGAAGAAGCAATTTTTCCCATAGGAATCAATGTAAAAGCAAATAATGTGTGCAATTGGGGAAACCACAGGGAGGGTGTAGGCCCTGTTTCCTCCCAGGAGATTCCTAGAGAGGCGCCACAGAGGCTTCTCCCTGCCTTTTCCAGTTACAGTTTCGGAACTTCGGGTTTGTAAGTGGAAAATGGTTCCTGAGAAGACGCAAAAAAATTATTGAACACCCGGTTCTTATATAGAAAAGTTCATAATTAGAGGCGTTTGTATGTTTGTACATTTTAAGAAATTAGGTAATGGAAAATGGCTCTTGTAAAACCTTAAACCCGGGATTTAGTGGTTTAATAGGGACATATGGTTAGAAATAATGAAGCTTTCAGATTCCAAATATTGATTGAAATGAATTGATTAAATTTGATAATTGAATCATCATTTGTTCAGGAGCCATCAAATCATGTAGGTTGATTAATGATTAGAATTTAACTTTATGTTTGATTGGGAATAAAATCTGCAAATCAAATTCTTGCACAGCCCTAGCAATCAGGACATCTGGAAGATTGTGGGTAATTATACAATTGTAGATCTAGTGGTTTTTGAGTGGATTGGCTTTTTTCCCCTAACAATTTATTTAATTGTGCCTTTGGTCTAGAACCATTTATCCACTTCATTGCTATGGTGGGGCCCTCTGGGAAGTTCTGTTTTGTGGACAGCATAGTATCATACAGGGGTCTCCAAATCTAGTAATTTTAAGGGTTGGGGATTTAAATTCCCAGAAAGTCTGGAAATACTGGAAATTGAAGACCATAGTCTTCAAGTTGTCATGTATGGAGACTTCTGGTATAGAAGGTAGGAAATATAGTAGGAGAATAAGAGAAACAACAAAGAAATTAAAAGGAATGAAAGTTTAGAGTTTTACAGTAAAAAAAAACCCCACATTTGTACAAACATTTTTTTTCTTCCATTCATGTTGGATACCTCTTTTAATTTTATCTCTTGTCCTTAATATATGTTTCACATTTGCCAAGGCATTTGTATTTTATTATTCATGGCAATTTTGCAGTGTTACTTCTTCCCTCGCTGCAACAAAATCTGTACAGCACTTCATTCTTCCTAAAAACCATAATTGCAGTAATTCTGCTCCAATTTCAGGATCATGCAAAGTTTAAGTGGGCTTTAAAATAAGAGATATTTTATAGGATCCTAAGCAAGAGGTTGTCAAGCTAGAAAGTAAATGTTAATATTTCAACGTATTCTTTGAATAGCAGGTGTTTCCACTCCAGCAGATGTGCAGCTGAAAATCTCCAGTATTTCATTCATCTAAACAACGATCCATTTTGTGTTTTTTTACAACACGGGCATCCGTGTTTAAAAAAAGAGCTAGTATATACATTTGTGTAATGCAGTTCTGTGATGTCTCTGAAAGAACAACCCAAAATTAGCAAACACAAAAATACTAATTTCAGCCAACCTGATTCACTTGAACTCAGTAATAGTGCTGATAAGAAGGAGCCCAGACTCTACAATCAGATATGTTGTTTAAACATATACTTACTCATTTCCTTAGCAAGTTTTAAGTGTTCAATATGAAACCTACTTTTAATACTAAAATACCATCACTCCACGGACTGCATTGGCTGCCGATTAGTTTCCAACACTATTCAAAGTGTTGGTCATGACCTACAAAATCCTAACATGGCATTGGACCAGACTACTTCTGAGACCGCCTTCTACCGAACGAATCCCAGAGTCCAGTCAGGTCCCACAGAGTTGGCCTCCACAGGGACCCATCAACCAGACAATGTCAGTTGGTGGGACCTAGGTGAAGATCCTTGTCTATGTGGACCTCAACCCTCTGGAATCAGCTCCCCTTGGAAATTCGCACTGTCCCCACCCTCCTTGCCTTACGAAAAAGTTTAAAGACTTATCTATGCTGCCAGGCCTAGGGTCTTCCCGCCCTGACCAACAAATATTTTAGTGTGTTTCATGGAGTGAATGGTAATGAATGCTTTTAATTATATTGAACTTTTAGGGGTTTTTTAATTATATTAATTGGATTCAGATGTACTGTTACGTTTTCTTTGATATGCTGTGAGCCGCCCCAGTCCTCGGAGAAGGGCGGCATACAAATCCAATAAATAAATAAGTAAATAAATAAAATATTGAACGAAATAAGGAATTGTGCTATTGATTGTACAAATATGCACATATGCCCCCCCCCCCCAATGCTTGATTCTGCTCACAGGAAAAATAAATGCTAACCATAATGCACTGGCTTTATTTTTTTTAAGTATGTTTGAATGCCAGAAATATGCAGTATGTGTAATTGTAAGGAATTACAATTCAATAGCTTTACATTTCTTACAATAGCCTTCTTAAGGTTAGTCAGTGAGGGATTTTTCTCAAGGCCAGAATGCTAGTGATTTTTCTAAGAGTTTTTTTCTGCATTGTGTAGTTGATTAATTGCCAGAATAGGAGAACAGTCATTTATTTTTATTTTTTTTCACAGACTTTGCATCCAAACATATACCATAATATCAAAACATTACATACATTTATTCAAAATGCAGAAATGGATAATATCAGTCTATTTTCACCTTCTTCCCTTTGTAAATTTGACCTCCATATGTGGTTTTCAGCTGTGATTTGAAAGCAAGTCTTTTTTTTCTCTTACATAGGCTTGAGTGCTTTCATCTGTTTTGGCTGGAGCACTTTAATTTCATTACAGGCTAAATTCAGCTGTTTGTTGGCTACTTGGCTGGGGAAGGAAAAAGCTGCTCAGATGAGGCGGTGATTGTTCTTATCTTTAAGGGTATTGAAGATCTCCTCTTTATTACTGCCTTTATTAAAATAGCACTTTGGTTAAGACCTTTGGCTTGTATATGAAATGTTGGCCGCTCAAAACCAACCAGGAACATTTTAATTGCTATTCTATCATATTGCCAGTTTTTGTCAGCTAGCTGAGGACTTTTCTTTAAAAAAAAATATATATCTCCAGTCTCCTGAAACCCCTTTCCTTCAAGTAATTGAAAAAAAAAGAATGAAAAAATGGGATCTTGCATTAATTAAAAAAAAAATGTTTGACCAGCAACCTCATTTTAACTTAAACAGAATCTCTAGAAATTATTAGACTATAAAATGATTGACAAGAACAAAAGTTTGATTTTAAAGATGATGGCTCCATGTGCCTGCATATATGTACATCTGAGTCCATTCAGAGAAGGGTGGCCTATAAATTTAACCAACCAAATGTTGATGCTCTATCTATCTATCTATCTATCTATCTATCTATCTATCTATCTATCTATCTATCTATCTATCTATCTATCTATCTATCTATCTATCATATCTATCTATCTATCTATCTATCTATCTATCTACCTACCTACCTACCTACCTACCTACCTACCTACCTACCTACCTACCTATCTATCTATCTATCTATCTATCTATCTATCTATCTATCTATCTATCATCTCTATCTATCTATCATCTCTATCTATCTATCTATCTATCTATCTATCTATCTATCTATCTATCTATTAATTACAAGAATATAGCAATAGCATTTTGACTTATATACTGCTTCATAGTGCTTTTACAGCCCTGTCTAAGTGATTTATAGGGTCATCATATATTGCCCCCAATAATCTGGGTCCTCATTTTACCCACCTCAGAAGGATAGAAGGCTGAATCAACCTTGAGCCGGTGGTGAGAGTTGAACTGCTGAACTACAGCTAGCAATTAGCTGAAGTAGCCTGCAGTGCTGCACTCTGACCACTGTGCCACCCTGGCTCTATATGTCTCTCTATATATATCTGGGAAGACCCATCCCAGAGGCAGAAGGGTCTCTGGCAGTTGCTTTTTTGGAACAGAAAGGACGGCAGGAGAAAGTGGAAAAGATGTGGTGACCTTGGTTAGAAGTTGCTGCGTCCCCTCAGGACACCAGGGTTGCCTCAGAACCTTCCCTGATTGGCCAGAGTGGGAGCTCTTTGGAAGTGGGACTTTAGCAGCTTCCTATTGGCTGGCGTGTCTGACAGCTGGCTTTAAAAGAGCTGCATGATGCATGTTGAGACATAAGCTGCCATAAGCATGGGAAAGGAGATGGCTAAACGTTAAGAATGGGAAAGGAGGTGGCTAAACCCTAAGAATCTGGTGAGTTCTTTGTTTAAATAAAATATAAATTATGATATTTGCTCTCTAATCGTTTGTATTATTATTTTGTAGTTCAATACATTAAAACTAATGTCATTGTACAGGGACTGAATTTAAACAGTATGTAGCAATGTTCTGCCTTCCAGTCATGGTATAAGTCAGGGGTGTAAACACATATCTTGGTGACGTCACATAACATATCAGGACTTTTTTCTTCTTCACTAAACCAAGCATGGGCACGATGCCTACGAGCTGGGAATTTGACAATCCTGGTATAAGTGTTAAGGCATCTTTATGACTATCTCACTTTCTTTTTGTCAGGGATTTCATCCAAAATTTCCACAATTTCCTTTCCTTTCTTCCTTTCCTTCTTTCCTTTTGTTTCCCATCCCCCAAACACATCTGGGTCAGGAATAGCTAGTGTCTTGTGGAATTTTTTTGAAATAGTGTTCTGTGGAAGACAGATGTCTCTGCATCCTGAGTAGACCAGTCCTTTGGAACCTCTCCAGATAACGAGGGCATGGCCTGTGCATGATGCATCCGGCCTACAGGCCGCTAGTTTGACACCCCTACTCTTTGGTATAATAGGACACATTATATATTTCATAATTTTATACATAAACATGGTATATCAGATGCTTAATATTTTTCTTAATTTGGATACTTTTTTCTGCTATTGTACTGTTTATTTTTGGTATTTATCTTTTGTATCATTTATTATTTTCTAATCTTGTTATAAAATATAATCAAATGAGGGGGAAAGAACACTAAGGTAAAGACAGAAGATTCTTGTTTCGTATTGAAATGAAGAAATATTCATTCATTGGAGATTTCTAGTAGAGGCTGAATAGCCGTTGGGTAATTAGTACACATTCTAAGTAATAATTGGACCTTATCAGTAATTTTAATCAGTGATACCCTCAAAATAAACAATCCAGATCTTCATGGTCCAGACATCACTTGGTCGTGAACCTGACCAAATACGATGTGTTACCTAATTCCATCACAAAAGGTTGCTTGCTAGCCCTGAACTTATGATTAATATAACTCTCTGCTTGATTGCATTGACCTCTTGTAATCTAAAGCCTGACTGTACTGCACTGAAAGTATTTTGAAATTGTTTGTACAGTTTTAAAATCCATAAAGCCCTAATAAAGTTTTATATTTGTTGAGGGTTGTTTTTTTTTAAAAAAAAATAGCACTTTGAATGTAGGAAAAAAAGGATGCTTAAACCAGGAGTTCAGCTCCCAGAATTCCTCAGCCAGTTTTGCTGAGAGTTAAAGTCCACAAGTCTTATTTTATTTAATTTGACTTCTATGCTGCCCAATCCCACAGGGATTTAAAATGGAGACCCCGGCTTTAAACTATACTCGTCATCTTCAGGCTGGTGCTTCTGTCCTTGTTCTAGGGCAAACACAGCGAGACCTGAGCTGCCTTCCTTCTATAAATACTGGTGGCTGGGTGTGGTTTGATGGCTTTTTTTCTTAATGCATTCTTATGTTCTGCAACACGTAGAATGCATTAAGAAAAAAAGAAAAAAACCTCCTCCCTTTTCCAACACTTCAAAACTACAGGACATGAAATTGATTTTGACAGTACTAAATTAATTTCCAAAACAGAACACTACATTTTGGCCTTGTTCTGGCCTCATCAGCTAGCCACACCCTTACTGGGATTTGATCGGGCAGCTTCTGCCTTGTAAAGCAGAGAATTAACAGCTGAGCCACCAGACCTGATCCCTTCAGCTGTGCACCAGGGAGGGGCTATATGTTTTTTATGTCGGATCACCCTGGTATATTGAAGGAACATCACAGCTCCTTTTTGCCTCTAGGCCCAACCTAGGGCCATTTCAAGGCAGTTAATTTATTCATAGCCGACAACTATATTCTGTATGTATCACATGTTTTTTGCTGAAATTTTTAAAATTAAGGGAGAGAGTTTGACATCCCAGCCTTTTCCGTCCATTTGACCCCAATGTTTGATGCTACTAAAAGTGAATTAGTGTCCTCCTCAGTGCAAGGGATGAAGGTTTCCAATTCAATAAAAGTGTCCAGGGTAAAATACAATTTACCCAGTTTGGTAGAAATATTTATGACGATTCAAAGAGCCTCAGGTTTGGAAAGTCTACAGCGGAAGCTTTTAATGCACAGCTATCAACTTTTTCTCCTTGGCACATAGACAACCTATCAGGAAATGATGGAGGAGTTTTATGACAAAGGCCTTCGGAATCTGTGTCCTGCTTCACAGTCTTAAAAATAAAATAAATAAAATACAAGTGAAAAATTATTTTGTTTCACCTTCATGTTTATGTCTGCAGAGCTCTAGTAACTAGCAAGGTAGCATAACTCCATCCTGGGCATTTTTTCTGAAAGAGGCTCCAGGTTCAGAAGTGCAGAATCTCTTTCTTTCCTCAGCCTTGGTTTTGAACGCTTAATTGATAATTTTGCATCAAACACATCCATTTCCATACTGTTTTGGGAAAAAATAAAGGCTTCTGGTTCTGCCTTTGCATGGGCATCCTTTGCTCTTGAAAGACCATAGTATCATTCTCCACAGAGCACAAAGCCTGGGTAGGTTAATATGGAGAATAGTCTGTTACCCAAGCAGCAGATCCCCCTGCCCCATGTCTCTGAAATAAACCAATGGAATGACAAAGCCAATATGATTGATTCCGGTTATGTCGCAGGAGTTATCAGAATGTGGCTGTACACAGTCATGAACTGGTTATTACCTTTAAAGCCCTACATGACTTAGGACCAGACTATATATGGGACCGTCTCCTGCCGCATACCACCAAGAGATCAATTAGATCACACAAGGTTGGCCTTCTCCAAGTTCTATTGACTAAGCAATGCAGCTTGGTGGGCCTGCAGAGGAGGGTCTTTTCTGGGGCTGCCCCAGTCCTGTGGAACCAACTACCCCCCTATGTCCATACTGCTCCCCCCACTGGCCTTCTGAAAGGCCATGAAGACCTGCCTCTGCCAGCAGGCCTAGGGGCTGTGAGCATTAACATCTAGTCATGGCTGAACTACGATTGACTAGGTATGTATGTGTGTTTGATTGGATAGTTTGTTAATGGGTTTTTATCATTATTATAATTATTACTGTTTTTATTATTAAATAAAAATAAATAAAATATTAAATAAAAACACCTCAGTGCCAAATAAAAGTTCACTAACAAAACCTGAAGAGCTGATTTTCGAGAAAGGCCTTTGCTCCAGACGGAAATAGTGAGATGCCAATCTGTTGTTTAGGAGTGGAGCCTACTGGAACTTTTATCTCCCCTGCTGAACATTGAGATCTACCTTTACCTTGCTCATTTTGATAACATGGGCATATACCATATACTGTTGTAGTTTAAATATCCAACATGAGCAAAAGGCCTGGCAAATCATTGTAGCTGGAGAACAAAGCAGCTTCTCAAAAAAATGTTTCCCATCCATACAACCTTGAAGTGGGCTGCAGAGTCACTATACTTCCTGACTCAAGGAACCCTACAGAATGTTAAGTTCATCTTTTGAAAAGAACAGAATCCACAAAGGTGAAAAAATGTGTACTCAATTTCAATTGCTCTGGTGTTTTCTTTTTAAAATTTGGCATAAAAAGTAATAAATCAAATACTGGCTTCCAATTTTATGTTTAATTTAAATTAATAGCTCCTCAGCCCAAGAAGCAATTCCAAAGAAAATTTAGAATATGCTCAATTTGTAAGGTGATATTCCAAATATACGTACTAGCCAAATGGGATTTAGACTTTATTGAATAGAGTACGGCTAGTCTTTGAGAAGGCAACATAAATTTTAGGCTTAGTTGTGGTCCTAAGTGAGATAGTTAAGTGAATTTTGCCCCATTTCATGAACTTTCTTGGCACAGCTGTTAAGTAAATTACTGCAGTTGTTAAGCTGGTAATGGTTGTTATGTGAATGCAGCTTCCCCATTAACTTAGCTTGTCTGAAAGTTGCAAAAGGTGATCCCGTGATCCCCTGCAACCTTCCTAGATACAAATCAGTTGCCATATGTCTGAATTTTGATCACACGATCACAGGGATTCTATATCAGTGATTCAGTAAGTGTGAAAAATGATCATCAGTCATTTTTTTCAATGCTGTTGTAACTTTGAGCGAACTGTTGTAAGTTGAGTATTGTTACTGATTTATTTTTATTTATTAGCGTTGGAAGAGATCTTGCAGGTCATCCAGTCCAACTCCCCGCTCAAGCAGGAGTTCCTACGCCATTTGAGACAGATGGCAGTCCAATCTCCCCTTGAAGGTCGCAAGTGTTGGGGCTCTCACAACCTCTGCTGGCAAGCTGTTTCACTGGTTGATCGCTCTCACCATCAGAAAGTTTTTCCTCACATCCAGGCTGAATCTCTCCTTGGTCAGCTTCCATCCATTATCCCTTGTTCGGCTTTCTGATACCTTGGAAAACAGCCTGACCCCCTCCTCTCTGTGGCATCCCCTCAAGTATTGGAACACTGCTATCATGTCTCTCCTGGTCCTTCTCTTTGCCAGACTGGTCAAGCTCAGTTCCTGCAACCGCTCTTCATATGTTTTATTTTTCAGTCCTTTTATCATCCTAGTTGCTCTCTTCTGCACTTTCTCTAGAATTTCAATGTCATTTTGGAGTGTGGTGACCAAAACTGGATGCAGTACTCTAGGTGTGGTCTGACCAAGGCTTTATGGAATGGTATAAAGTGACCAGATTTTAACATTGGTAAAGAGGGACACCATTGACTGGGAGGCAGGGTGGGGGGGAGAGAAGAAAAAATTCTCTTCCTTTTTCTCTCTATCTCTCTTCCTCCCTCCCCTTTTCTCTATTTCTCTATCTATCTCCCTCCCTCTTTCTCTTCCTTCCTTCCTTCAATTATTTTTTCTCTCTCTCCTTCTCTCTCTCTTCCTTCCTCCCTGTCTCTTTCTTTCCCTTCCCCTCTTTCCCTCCCTCTTGCTCTTTCTTTCTCTCTATTCCTCCCTCTCTTTCTATTTCTCTCTCTCTCCCTCTTTCTTTCTTTCTCTTTCTCCCTCTCTTCCTTCCTCTCTTTGTTCTCTCTCTCTTTCTCTCCCTCCCTTTCTCTCTCATTCTCTCTCTCCTGCTCTTTCTCTTTCTTTCTTTCCTTCTTTCTCTCCCTTTCTCTCTATTTTCTCTCTTTCTCCCTCCCTCTCGATTTTTCTTTCTCTCTCTCTCCCCCACCTTCCCTTCCTCTCGCTCTTTCTTTCTCTTCCTTCCTCTCCTTTTCTCTCTTTCTCTCTCTCCCTCCCTCCCTTTCTCTCTCCCTCCCTTTCTCTCAATTTCTCTCTGTCTGTCTTTTTCTTTCTCTTTCTTCCATCCTCTTTTCTCTCTCTCTCTCTCTCTTTCTCTCTTCCTTCCTCCTTGTCTCTTTCTCTTTCCTCTCTCTCCCCCCTCCTTCCCTTCCTCTTGCTCTTTCTTTCTCTCCCTTCCTTCCTCTCCTTTTCTCTCTCTTTTTCTCTATTTCTCTCTCTCTCCCTCTTTCTTCCATCCTCTTTTCTCTCTCTCTCTTTCTATCTTCCTTTCTCCCTGTCTGTTTCTCTTCCTTTGTCTCTCTCTCCCTCCTTCCCTCTCTCTCACTCTGTTTCTCTATCTCTCTCTTCCTCTTTCCATCCCTTTCTCTCTATTTCTCTCTATCTTTCTCTCTCTACCTAACTAGCTAGCTAACTAAGTGATGTTTTGAGGTGGGAAGGAAAGTCTCTGTGGTTCTGAGAAACTTCATATTGATCAGAAACAATCAAGTTTGATCAGAAACAATCAAATTTCTTAATAGTATTTAAAAACAAGCAGGTTTTAAGCAAACTACAGTGATGCCAAAATTCTATGTGCACAATTATTGCAAAGAGTATTTTGGGCAGTAGCCCTAAAGCAACCTTTCCAGGAAAACAGCAGTGGCCACAAGTTGCTAGAGGAATAGAAGCCAAAATTCAGTTCTGACATAAACAAATGGAAAAGAGAATGCATTTATTGTTTGGATTATGATGACAGTTTAGGAGGAGCATGTGCAGCAATTCACATGATATGACAGGCATCTCACTATGGAGCCCATCAACTCATATTCTCAAGCCCCATAGGGACACTTGGGCTTCGGTGTAGTTTTTGTCCTACAGTTTTGAGATTCTATCTGATGGCTTATTCATCTAAACTGTTGTGCAGAACTAGCTTTGTTTTCCATCAATTAATCAATTTGAAAGAAGCAGGTGGAAGTATGCAACCTTTCAGATACAACAAAAGAAAGGATTTGTGGAAAGTCAGTGTAGGATCATTTGCACTTTCCAAAACACAAGAATCAGTTTTAGAATAGAACAGAATTCTTTATTGGCCAAGAGTGATTGGAAACACAAGGAATTTGTCATTGGTGCATATGCTCTCAGTGTACATAAAAGAAAAAGATACATTTGTGAAGAATCATGACTCATGAGGTAAAACACTTAATGATTGTCAATAGGGTCAAATAAGCAATCAGGAAAAAAATCATTAATAAAATATTAATAAAATTTTTAAGGATACAAGCAACAAGTTACAGTCATACAGTCATAAGTAGAAGGAGATGGGTGATAGGAATGATGAGAAAAACTACTACTAATAATAGTGCAGACTTAGTAAATAGTTTGACAGTGTTGAGGGAATTATTTGTTTAGCAGAGTGATGGCGTTCAGGAAAAAACTGTTCTTGTGTCCAGTTGTCATGTGCAGTGCTCTGTAGCGATCTTTTGAGGGCAGGAATTGAAATAGTTTATGTTCGGGATGCGAGGAGTCAGTCAATATTTTCACAGCCCTCTTTTTGATTCTTACAGTATACAGGTCCTCTATGGAAGGCAGGATGGCAGCAATTGGTATTTCTGCAGTTCTGATTATCCTCTGAAGTCTATGTCAGTTTTGTTGGGTTGCAGAACCAAACCAGACAGTTATGGAAGTGCAGATGACAAACTCAATGGTTCCTCTGTAGAACTGTATCAGCAGCTCCTTGGGCAGTTTGATCTTCCTAAGTTGGTGCAGAAAATACATGCTTTGTTGTGGGTTTTTGATGGCATTTTTAATGTTAGGTGACTATTTTAGGTCTTGAGATATGAATCTTTATTATCTCTTTGCTTACATTGTATCATCTTATGTGTGGTATTATACAATGTCCAGATGAGAAAGGTCTTAGGTGATATAGTGGGGTTTTGTTTTCCCCAAATAGCATTTCTTTAACACATAATGAAACACAAACAGCCAATTGGCCTTTGATATTGATACCTTCAAAACTACCCCAAACTGGCTCTCTCACTAATTTTGAAAGACCCCAGAAAAGCTAGAAAGGGTTAGTATATAGACTGGTGTTATTACAAAAGCCCAGCCTTTAGGTAGCTAGGAACATTAAAAAAAAAAAAAAAAGCCCTTAAGGCAAACATTGGCAAACCATTGCCAGACTGTTGCTAAGAAACCAAACTGGACATATCCATCTAGGAATCAAGATCTAAGGAATACTTTTTTAAAGGTGTGGTAATGACAGATAAATGGCACCTGCCAATGGATGCTTGCTTCCCCCCTCCCATCTACTTCGATATTTCAAGGGACTTGTGAAATATGCTTACAAATAGCAAATTCAGGGGAAAGCCTAGGGAAATTTTGAAATGTAAAGGATAGGTGTTTGATAATGTAACCTTTTTAGTGTTAGATTTCCTTCTACACAATAAAACGAAGGATTAAGGATTGAGCTGGCATACAAACATAAGATTCAGAATTATATCCTAGGCATGCATGCCACATTTAATTGCTGCATTTTAATATTCAGTAAAGTGATCACATTAGTAGCAGATAATTGAAGTATTCCATTATTAGAAAATAACAATTTTCTTGGCTGAAAACCACACGTACCTTAATTATAAAATGGCTGTATTGCATATGGATATGTGTGTTGCTATACGAGCCTATATCACTTCCTGGCATAGAAACATCTATTCCATATCTATTTTTGTACTATAACACATACTGTAAAATCACATGGTTAATGTTTGGAAGTTCTGAAACAAAGCCAGCCTTTAAAAAAAAAACTTACAGGATAATTTATCTTCCTTTATAAGTGATTAGAGGAGGGAAAAGGATACTGACAAGATATCAAGAAGGACTGATTTCAGAGAAAATTCAACTCTGGCATAAAGTAGAAGAAATTATGTACTTGCAGGTACCAAGCAATGTTTATTATTAAACATGCAGAAAAATTTAACTGTGTTTTTGTGAAGGGAGGGGGAACTAGAACAAAGTCACATCATTACTGTGCTATAATTCTCTCTATTTTCTGCTGTTAGCTCAATTTTGTTTCACATCACTGAAAAATTGATGCTGCTAGAGGGGGTACTTACAAAGCTTAGAGCTTTGGGAAGAATGGAATTCGCAACAGCTGGCAGCAAGACTCGTCAACTTCCAAGTTAAATGGATCTAATAGGAAAAGCTAGCTAATGATGCTGGTTACAGAAAACACATTTTCGGTAGGGTAGCTCCAGAAAGGAGAGGCATACTGCAGCAAAGATAGTTTGTCAGATGTCCTTTACTGACACTTTAAAAATAATTTCAGACATAAATCATCACGGCAGACTGTATCCTGTACCCTCACAAAACATGGCAAGCAAACCTGCTGAAAAGGCTCATTTGAAGACCATCTTTTAAATCCACACTTTCTTTGCCCCATCACTGTTTCTTAAAAGCAAAAACAGATGACGTCTTTCTCCATCAATTTCCAGCTCACTCACAAATGCAATTTAGCTTCTGAAGGACTTCTAGTCCTTTTGAGTGGCTGGTGTTTAGTGCCTCATTTTAGCCTAGTGACTTCCCCACTTCTGAGTGACTATAGCCCAGGGATGGCGAACCTTTTCGACACTGAGTGCTGAAAGGATTGCACGGAAATGTTGTGTGCATATGTGCATGCTCATCAGGGCCACGCTCTGGAAAAGCCAAATTTCCAGGTTCTGGTGTACATGTACTCCCGGCGATCAGCCAGCCAGCATGCATGCACACACCAATTTTCGGCACTGCCGTGCACGTGAAGGACCACTGATCGTTGTGCACGCATGCACATCTGAAAGCCAGAAGACAAACAGGGAAGCCATGTGTGCCACATGACATGGCTTCACCTGACACTTTGGCACGTGTTCCATAAGTTCCCCATCATAGTTATAGCATCTCAGTACTTGGCATGCCCCATCCACTCTGGTGGCTGATTACAGCCTTGAATGGCAATTCCTTATAGAGTTTCACAGCTTGTCAGCAGCTTCCTTCCTTTCATCTCTTCCCTTCCAGTTTATGGCAAACAGAGACTATGAAGTTCATTATGGTCTCCACTCCACTCTGTTTTCCCCATCTGATTTGCCAATATATTCTATCTGCATTCTTTTCTTTTCTTTTCAAAAAAGTACAACAAAGAATGTTCTTTCTGCGCCAACTCAGGAAGCTCAAACTTCCCAAAGAGCTGCTGATACAGTTCTACAGAGGAATCATTGAGTCTGTCATCTGCACCTCTATAACTGTCTGGTTTGGTGCTGCAACCCAACAGGACCGTCACAGACTTCAGTGGATAATCAGAACTGCAGAAAAAACAATTGCTGCCAAC
>NC_091950.1:266380543-266497874 GCF_031021105.1 Erythrolamprus reginae | reverse complement strand
GACTTCACCCCAAATCTGTTTCGGTCCTGTCAGAGAGCTGTGGTGGAACCCAATATTCAGAGTGGCTTCTTTTAGGAGGAACTTCATCCATGTTTACACTATTCTATCCTATCTATCGTCTGGTGCAGTTGAATCTTTTTCCTATACCGTCATGTCTCATTCATGATATTTCTTCTGCCTTTTCCTTTGAACAGGGGCTAATATTTCTCCTGTGATTTAAAAATATGGCAGCAATATCCTAATATCAACAAAGCCAGAATGAAAAGCTTCCTTGAGTAATTGAGAGCTACAAAAATTGCTGGAAAAAAGAAAAGAGTGAGGAGAATGAATGTTGTTTGCCCAAATAGTTCTGAAAACTGAAATATCAAGAGTCAGCAAGACTCAGAAAAGGCAGCCCTGCATGAAAATGCTATTTTACTGTATTGGCTTGTGTTATGGACTTTTATCCTGTGTATGCATTAAAAAAATTATCTGAGGAATTCAAATTGCAGTTTACTTCCTTTGCTGATGTTGTTTGTTTGGATTTTCATTTAAAAATTTTCATCTACCCATTGCTATTTTAAAGCTATTTTGCGGTCTATCAAGAGAGAGTCCTTGTTCCATAGTTACAAGAAGTAAAATAATTTTTAAAAGTTCCAGAATAAATCAATAGTGAACCATGTCCATATTAATACCAGGAGGAAAGACTCAATTTGGTACAATGGTTAACAGCGGTGGGTTCCTCCTGGAACTGGTAGTGACCCGCTGGTTATGTCTCAGATCTAGTTTGGTTGGTGCTGGTCGCACCGCCATAATTTTTTTTTCTGAATTTTTTACTGTTTCGAAGTTTTTTCTCCTCTGCTGCTGCTTGAAAAGGGGCCCTCCTGCCCCACCCCCGGCGTTATACCTACCTTTATTCCTTCACCTGAAGCACAGCTGATCAGCTCCTTAACTGTGTTTTGGGCTGATTATAGCTACTGAGCATGTGTGAAAGAAGAATTGCTCGAGTGTACACATGCAAAACGTTGCAATGCAAATTTGGTGGCGAAGGTAAGTGGGACCCACCAGTGAAGGGCTACCAAAACTTTTACTACCACACTGTGGGTGTGGCTTATGCAGGATGCCCTCCATTTTCTTTCAACATCTTTCAGTGCAAATTGGGTGCTCTGGGGTGGAGCTCCATTTTCGCTAACCCACTGCATTCCCCCCCATCCGTCCGGGGTGGAGCCCACCCCTGGAATGCACCCCCTTGTGGTTAAGGTGCTGGCTGAGAAAGAGGGAGACTATTCCAGTCCCACATTAGACATGAAAGCTACCCAGGTTATTTTGGGCCGGTCTATTCAGCTCATTTACCTCATGGGGTTGTTTGCAGGGAAAATAGGAGGAGGAAAGGTTTCAGCTTTGAGTCTTTTATAAAAGTAATAAAGATGACATAAAAATTAATTTTAAAAATTATGTAGATATGGTCTGTTCCCCCCTCTCCCATTTATCTAACTCTACTTTTCAGGTGTACCAGAAAGTTAGCCTTTGTGTTCATTTCATTTCGTCTTATTAAGATGCAAACATAATTAGCACATTATTATTATTATTATTATTATTATTATTATTATTATTTATTATTATTATTATTATTATAATTAGACTCTGGGCGGCTCACAACAGTGATAAAAAAATAATACATGGTAACAAATCTAATATTTAAAATCTAAAAATAGCAAATTTACATTAAAAAGTCTAAAAAAACCCCAATATATAAAAACATACACACAATCATATCATACACAAAAACTAAGTATGTAAGTCTTCTGCATTTCATGATACAAAATTCCCCCCTGCACTTCCAAACACTTTGCTTCTTTTTTATATATCTGCCAAATTTAGCAAAATAAGCATTTATTTTGTGCACAGTTTGTAAGTTTAATTGTGCTATGTAGCATGCTCACAAAAGGACTTCTGGGAAAGGATGAAATAAAAATAAACAAATTTTAATTTATTATAGAGATTTAAAAACTGCGTTTAATAATGCTTAACCCCAACGCTACACAGAATGGTGATTGTTTTTGTATGCCACCTGGTGGTCTCCGTCTACCGGTGCAACTGAAGGATTTATTGGCTGGTTGTTTGAATGGGCTCCCTCACGCTGTTTGAACTGGGGTGGGTGGAGAGAATGCAGAAAATGAACCACTTTTCTAAAAAAAAGAGATGAGGCATTTAGTCTCTTGCAGTCTTTATCAGCTTTTCGGAAGTTCACTTGTGAGCATTTTCCGCAAATAAAAAAAAAGGAAAAAAATTAAATTTCACAAATCGCCTAGAAATTTTGAATTGCAGTTTTTGAAGCTGTGGGGTTTTTCCCTTTAGCTTTCTGATTTTTGTCTGAAAAACATTTCATATATTTTTATGTATTTATTTATTTATTTATTTATTTATCTCTCTCTCTCTCTCTCTCTCTCTATTTATTTTTATTTTGTCACGTACATATTGGAGGTATGTAAAGATATAATAATATTCATATACATGAAACTAGTAAGAAGGAAATAAAAGAAAATAAGAAGAAACATTAGATATAATAATATTCATATGCATGGTACTAGTAAATAATAAAAGAAACATTAGGACAGGGGACGGAAACCCTGCCTGACAGAATTCATAACCCAAGTGCCCATTTTAAGGGTTAACCAGTCTCTGATTCCTCTAGCAGTTTGGGAAGGGTGATTATGTTGCTTAAAAACATCCATTTAACCAAATCCACCCTCCTCCAGCCTTGCACTCCTACTGTTCCTTATACCCCAGCATCATATTTTATTCCCAACCAGGCTGAGATCCCAGAATGAGGGCTGATTCCCACAAGTACACAGGAGAATAGCAGTCATCTAATATCTACGCTTGATGCCAATTTCAAGCATAATTTTCTTTATTGTTGAGGCTGCTTTTAATGCTTTGTGGCTTCAGGATTGGTCAGTGACGTTTTATTTATTTACATTTAAATGCCGTTATAATTTTGCAAATCCTTTCAGCCAAAAGGAGTTTTAGGTCAGCTCTTACATATTAATAACATGACTGCTGCCTCTTTCAGGCTTATAGTCCAAACTCCAGGCTGCGGAAAAAAGAAAGTGTGGATGATATATTCATATATATGCACCACATGTGGAGATTCAATCAGAAAGCTCAAAGCTAAGTAAATGAAAAGAAATAATTAAAGATAAGGGACAGCCTAACAATTAGTTATTAAATAGAATATTATGCATTCTGTTTTAATACATGTGCAGGGTTAAAGTGTTGGATTGGATAGGGCTCTCCGTTCAAAAATGGAGCTCACTTGCTGCTAATCCCTCTCTCAGCTGTCTTACCTCACAGGGCCAGTGATGCAGGGTAGAATTTAACTTACCTCACTGCCTCATGTCTGTGTCTTGGGGTGTTTTGCGCTTGTGCAAATGCACAGTGCCAGAGAAAAAATTATTTTTTTAAAAAAAAAACCCACCCCAAACCTAAAAACAAGAACGTGACCACATGTACACTGCTAGAAACTTGGCTTCTGCACATGTTCAAAAGAAAAAAAATGAGTAAATTAAAAATTAATTTAAAAAGAAGATGGCGGCATCTACAGACTGCCACTGATCGAACCGGTTCCGTGATGTCATTGTGACATCACCAGCATGTCGCTACCAGTTCGGGTGAACCAGTCCAAACTGGGAGGAACCCACCTCTGCAGTAATATAAGAATAAAATTACAGTGTCTCTCTTCACATCTGCCAGCTTCAACTCTCAGAAGGAAGGTTTAATTTTTAATTTTATTTATTTAGTAAATGTATATTGCCATCTATTTGAACATGGCAACTCAAGGCAGTGTACAAGGATGTAAAAGCCAAATAGAAAAGAAATAAAAATAAATATAATGAAAAAGAAAAATATTAAAATAATAACCTGCCATCCCGGGAATAACACCCATTCATACCAGCTCCATCTTGCTCTGGGCTCCATCTTGCTCTGGGCTCCTCAGGCACACTGGCAGAACCATGTCTGTTAATAACAACAAGGCATAAAGATAATCTGCAGTTGAAAGAAATTAAAAAAGGTATGTTCTACAGACCCTACGCTTTCTAGCTGGGCCAAATCCCTCATAATTAGTCAGAATATTTGCTTTTTTCCCCAATGTTCCATTCACATTTCACACACAGTCAGAAGAAGTGTTATTCATTATTTGTGATAGATGTGTCCAAGGCCTGGTTTATACATAACTGACTTTGTCGATTAATTCATGATTAATCAGCCTGGGAGCAAGCTGCTTCCATCCTTTGCCAATAGCAGCTGGACGAGGAGATGGTTGTCCTTGAGAGATTTCTTGCAGGTGATAAAGTGGAAGGTCTCTTTTTACAAATCCTGGCTAGAGTCACAAGCTAACTTGTAACTCGCTGCAGCCATTAGGTCATGTCATAGAGAGAAGCACACCAGACCAAGCCATTTCCCTTCTCCGTCCCTGGTGGGGTTGGGGTCCCATGGATATCTTTGGCAGGGAGATGCAATTCTTTCTTTACAACCCCACCACCCTGCCCCCAGCATCCTTAGAAATGTTCATTTAGTTGCTGGAAAGAGAATGGATCTAAACTGTTTGTATGATGCCAGAGAAAGAATGCATACAACTCTTCCTTTCCTACTAACCTCTTGCCATTTCAAATCTATCTGGGATAAATAGAAGTGGGATTTTCTGACACCGATGCAGTAATAGAAAGTGTGCCACAAGGCAAGGAACTGTGATAATTAATATACAGTGGTACCTCTACTTACAAACTTAATTCATTCCGTGACCAGGTTCGTAAATAGAAAAGTTCGTAAGAAGTGATTTTCCCCATAGGAATCAATGTAAAAGCAAATAATGCATGCAAACCCATCCCAAAAGTCACCCCTTTTGCCTTGCGCTGCTGAGAATCACCACCTCTGGACCACCCAAAGCATGTGTTGCCACCCGAAGCACGCGTTCTTGCACTGCTGGGGTTCCCCTTAGCTTCCCCTCGCTGGGAATCCCCACCTAAGGACTTTCATTGCCACCTGAAGTGCACTTTCTTGCACTGCTGGGATTCCTCCGAGCTTCCTCTCGCTGGGAATCCCCGCCTCCAGACTTCCATTGCCACCCGAAGCGCACGTTCTTATGCTGCTGGGATTTCCCTGAGCCTCCCCTTGCTGGGAATCCCTGCCTCTGGACTTTCTTTGCCACCCAAAGCACCCGTTCTTGCACTGCTGTGATTTCCCTGAGCCAGCAAAAATGAAGGGAATCCCAGCAAGGGGAGCCTCAGGGAAATCCCAGCAGCGCAAGAATATGCACTTCAGGTGGCAATGGAAGTCCAGAGGCATGGATTCCCAGCGAGGGGAGGCGAGGGGAAATCCCAGCAATGCAAGGACAGGTGCTTTGGCTGGCAATGGAAGTGCAGAGGCGGGGCATCCCAGCATGGCGCTCGGGTTCATAAGATGAAAATGGTTCAGAAATAGAGGCAAAAAAATCTTAAACACTGGGTTCGTATCTCGAAAAGTTCATCAGTAGAGGCGTTCGTAAGTAGAGGTAGCACTGTATTTAAAAATGAATAAATGAGGTCACAAAAAAAGGTCCTATCCTAAAAACAATCCTGCTTTTTCTGTGTTAGAGATCACTTCCCCAGGGTTATGTATAGTATTAAAATGAGAATCAGTCATTTACAGTTATGTTATAAAATAGATACAGCTCGCTGTTGTTGGTATGAGTGCATATATATGCATGGCTCATTCAGCATGGTTTTTCCATTATACCCCACCAAAAATGTGGACCCAAAGCTTTTGTGATAGATTGAGAGCAATAGTTATGTAACAAAAGAAGTTTCATTTTCTGAATTCTTTTTTAGGTATAAATGGGATTTATAGTTGTCCTAAACTATGCATCTCATCAGACTTCTCTAATAATAGCCCCTTCGAATATGTGAATTACTACATTGTGTTGGACGGTTTAGTATACATTGAGAAGATACCTGGTTTGACTGGGCAGGAATCTTCACCCCTTGCTCTAAGCAAGTCTGAGCCAGCATAAGTAAAAACTGTTTCAAGACATTTGCAAAATGCCTTCTAGAAACCGTAGATTGCTTTTTTTTTTCTCCAGCAAGTAAGTCCTGAACTTTATTTTGCATTTCCTCTTTCATTTTCATATGTATGTCTTTTAAATAAAGGGTTAGGGTTGCGATTAAGGTTAGCCTAACGTTAACTATCCTTTTTATTTCTCTCTTTTTATAGGTTACCTAATTAGTTCTTTCCTTTCTATATAATGCCTTGGCATTATATTCAATGCCTAGGGAAAACATGTAGCATATTAAGACAGCACAGACATGTCATACTTTGCCTAAAACTGTCACACAGTCTATAGATTTCCCAGACATTCTAACATTCTATAAATGTCAGGTTTCCACACATTGCTGGTAACACACACACATACACACACACGATATTCAGTGCAATATCAGATGGCCCTCATAATCCAGATTTTTTTCCCCCTCCAAAATCCTTTCTTTTAGTGAACTTAATTTCTAAATTTAGATGAGGGCTTAACGCATCTTCATGCTTAACTTTGGGCTTTGAGAAGCTTTGCCAGTAGGACTTTTCTTTACTCTTCATCACAGACTATGATCTCATTGTATGACCTTAGCCACTTCCAAACAAAGAACTGTCCTCTGTAAAATAGGATCTATGGCTACCCTACGTCTAGCCTTGGTCCTTTTTCAGTTTCTTTCTCTTATTTACTTTAAGCGAAGTGCAGTTGTGCTGCAACCTGGCAGGTGCCCAACAAGATTGTTTCCAAATAAACAAGAAAGCACTTCACCATAAGTGTAAAAGCAATCATCTGTGTCTGTCAAATATACACAACTTTTAAACTATAAGCAAGGGATTTTATCTTGTGGTGTTTGTCTGCTGGCTCCTGTCCTCACAGTACAGTACAGTTGGACATCTAAATCCAATGGCAATGTCTCTTCGGGACCTCCTTACTGACTAACAAAGGGACAGTATGAGTATAAATCACACTCTTTATTGGCATACACAGCACTAAGCAGAAGGCAGTTTGTTAAAGTGTTCAGGCAGTATTTTTTCTCTGCTGCGAAGTTATCAGATTAAGTTCCGGGAAAGGCACAAGCTTCAGCCTAATGGCATTCCAACGAGATAAGAAAGGGAAAGCAGCATAGAAAAGTCAGTTCACCAAGTTTCTCACAGTCATGCAGCATCTGCAAAGAGTTCTTAGCAAGGCAGAATTCAGTTTTCCAGGCAGGGGGCATTTTCAAGCGCCCCAACTCTAACACAATGTCCGTGAAGCAAATGTTGAAACCCCATCCTGAATTTCCCAAAATCCTTTGCTTTTATACTTGACGGGAGTGCCATCATATCCCCAAGAGGTAAAGCTGCAAGCTTATTTCCTTTTACCATACAAGTTGTCTTCTCAGTAACCTCCTGTATCTAGCATCTAAGAGTGGGTTATCCACTCTAGTGTCTTCTTCCTCTTTCGAATGGGACCACTCCCCCATTGGTATATCAGCCCCCTTTGGTGGTTCTTCAGGTTCATCCAGGTCACTTTCTCCCTCACTCTCACTCTCTGCATCAGCTGGCAACCCCACTGGCCCAGGGTATCCAGAGGGGCCTGGCTCATCCCCCATCTGACATTACCAGTGGTGGACAAGGAACGTTCACAACAAAAGCAAATTCAGACTTTTTGTTTGACCCATTGCCGATACCACCCATTCACTGAATTCCAAGTGCAACAATGGATGATGTCATCTCCTCCCACTGCCTATCCATTGTGGAATGCAACTATGCATGAATTTTCCTCCTGTAATTTAAAACTATTGTTTTCCAAGTGTCAAAGGCAAAAAAAACAAGAGGAGAGTTTGCAAACATCTCGGAAAGAAAAGGAAGGTGAAGATCTAGTGAATTGGTATCCATAAAAAGAAAAGACAGGCTCTCTGGTTTGATTTCCCTATATGGGTGGGAAGGAAAGTAAACAGGAGGATGAGTAATTATGTCTAAACTAGGGGCCCTAGTTTAGACTGAGCATCCGTCTACCCCATTGCAATCCAAACTGGAATTTCTCACTTTAGTTAAGGAAAAGATTTAGGCTTACTTTGCTTGTACATGAAACCACTTTCATGGAAAGAAACATTTTTCCTTTTTTTTCTATTCCCTTGTTTAAAATTTCTGCTTTACAATTATTTTAGAAGCGTACTTTCAAAGATGAGTCTTCTGTTTCAGTAGCTATCTACTCTCCACATTTGTATCTCTTTATTGCATTCCATAAAATAATAAAATATTTATAAGAACCAAAATAAGGTAATCAAAGTAAAGAGATGGTGTGCAGAGGGATTTAAAATGGATAGACTGTTTGCATCACAGCTTCAGCTTCTTTACCAGAAGACGAGGCTTCAGGGATTCAAATTGGCAAGGTTTCTAGAATGGCTGGAAAGAATCATAAATTTAAAGTACGTAACTTGATGATCAACCTTTAAAAACTCAAAAGTTGCTGTGAACGTGGCAAAGAAGGAGATGATGTTAATGTTCTGTGATATTACATTTTTCCTGTTTATACACAGAAGTCACAGCCCGTTGGAGATACCAGCTCTAAATTTGCCTCTCATTTTTAAAAAAATGATATACTGTATTTGAAGTAGACCCAGAGACAGGGTTCGAACAAATCGGTACTTTTATTCAGCTCAGAGAACAAGTTACAGCTCAGCAAGGCAAAGTGACAATTCAGCGAGTACCGACTGACTCTGCTTGGAAAAGCCGCTTCTTTTATACATTTGCGGCTCCCGCCAAAGCAAGAGCCAGCCGCGTCTGAGCCAATCAGGAGCGACTTCCTGCTTCGGCTCAGACAGCGCTGGAAGACGGAACAAACTATTTACAGGAAATACAAGGTAGCCATTTCAGGATACAACACCCCTCCCCCCATAGTTGGACACATCCATCACGAAAGCCACGTGACAAAGTCGTCCAATCGGTGGGGCCTCCGTGAAGCTCGCTCTGACCTGCGCAGTTCAATTTCTCCTTCGACACCGACTGTGGAGGATGGCTCGCCGCTGTTCTCCCTGCGCGGCGGACTTGGCCTGGCGGGCCCAACGAAGGCTTCGGAGGAGGAGGATGGCTCGGCGTCGCTGGATGGCTCCCCTTGGCCCGATAAGTCTCTTTGCGTGTTTATTAACTCGGGCAATGTGTTAAAGTCTGTTGAAGGGGGAGAGTCCCTGTCAGCGGTTTGTGGCAATTGATTTTCTGTTCGCTTCCGAATGTGGTCTATGTGTCGTTTCCACAAACGACCATCCTCTAGTTTTACAATATAAGTCTTTGGTGCATTTTGCTTAACAACAATTCCTTTCATTCAGTTTACATTTCCATCAAAACTTTTTACATATACATTTTGTCCCAAATACATTTCTCTTTCAGGTTTTACACACATTTGATTATTATTAATACAGAACCTTGGGTTCAACCTATCTAGTGGTGACCTTAATTTCCTTCCCATTAATAACTCTGCAGGGCTTACATGTGTGTGCGAGTTAGGGGTGATGTGTTGGGTGAGTAAGAATTGGTCCAAGTTTTGTTGTACATCCCCAGGGCCTGACCTGCGCAACGCCTCCTTTGCCACACGAACGTAACGTTCTGCCAATCCATTAGCCCAAGGCGAGTAAGGCGAGATGAGGGCATGCCTGACCCCTAGGCCATCTAGGAACAATTTGAATTGCCTGGCTGTTAGCTGTGGCCCATTGTCAGACACTAAGATATCTGGGCAACCATGGGAGGCAAACAGTCTACTCAATACCTTGATGGTGGCACTTGTGGTTATGTTGTTCATTGCTATTATTTCCACCCATTTGGAGAACGCATCAACCACTATTAAGAAATACTGGGACCCCACTGGACCAGCAAAGTCAATGTGGATTCTTGACCAAGGACCAACAGGCTGCTCCCACTCAGCCGGAGTTGTTTTGGGGGGATTAGGCCGTGACTCTTGGCATGGTTCACACTTCGAAACCCAGCTCTCAATATCAGCATCCAGACCTGGCCACCATAAATGCCCTCTTGCTAGGCTCTTCATCCTGACAATCCCAGGATGGCCCACATGTAACATTTTGAGTACCTTTTCCCTTAGGCTTTTGGGGATGATCACTCTATCTCCCCACAGCAGACAACCCTTTACATAAGATAACTCAAGTCTTTTGGTTTTGAAGTCACACAATTCAAGTTTCACAGCCTCATTTTGCCATCCCTTAAGTACACAGTTTACCACTTGTTTAAGGATTTGATCTTGCTGCGTGTGTGCAGCTACCTCTTTGGCCGTGGTTAGTGGGTTATCCTCGAGTTCTATCATTAGTACATCTGTGGAAGGAGCAGGGTCCTCCACTAAGTCTGTTATGGGGCACCTGCTGAGGCCGTCTGCGTGATTGATTTCCTTCCCCCCCTTGTGGGTGAGATCATACTGGTACCCTGAGAGGAAAAGAGCCCATCTGATCAGTCTTGGAGACATAAAAGGCGGAGTGGGCTTGTTGGGGGCTAGCAGACCTAGTAAAGGCTTGTGGTCAGTGACTAATTCAAAACTTCTTCCAAAAATGTAATTGTGAAATTTCTTTACCCCTGCCACTAAAGCTAGAGCCTCTTTGTCTAACTGGCTATAATTCCTCTCTGTGCTGGTCATGGTTCTTGAGAAAAATGCTATTGGGGCCTCTGTCTTATTAGGCAGAACATGAGCTAGGACTCCTCCTATGCCGTACGGTGAAGCGTCGCACGTGAGCCTAATGGGTAGTGAAGCACTATATTGGACTACTACACTTTTAGAAGTTAATAATTGCTTTATTTGGAAAAAAAGCTTCACGTTCAGTTTCCCCCCAGGTCCAGCGGGCTTCCTTCTGGAGTAAACGATGTAGAGGCTCTGCTACTGTTGCCTTCTGCTTTAAAAAAACGGAATAAAAATTAAGGAGGCCTAAAAATGCCTGCAGCTCATTCTTATCTCGTGGCTCTGGGGCTTCCCTAATGGCTCTCAGCTTCTCTGTTGTGGGGTGGATACCTTCTTTGTCTACTTTATATCCTAGGAATTCTATACTGTTGGTTTCCCAGACACATTTGTCAGGCTTGATTCTTAAGCCTTTGTCCTGTAACCTCTTAAGTACTTCCCTTATTCTTTTGTTTACTTGTTCCTGGTTTTCCCCTGCAATTAGGATGTCATCAAAATATGGAATGGCCCCATTTACCCCTGACAATAGGCGTTCCATAATGCTCTGGAATATTCCTGGGGCTATGCTTACCCCAAACTGTAACCTCGTGCATTTGAAAGCCCCCCTGTGCGTTACAATTGTTTGTGCGTTTGCTGTTTGTTCATCGACCGGGAGTTGCTGGTAAGCTTGCGCGAGGTCGATTTTTGCAAACCTTTTCCCTTCCCCCAGGGAGTGTAGGAGTTGTTGTACCACCGGGATGGGGTAGGGGTGGTGTTGGAGGGCCTTATTAAGGGTAGATTTATAGTCAGCGCAAACCCTTAAAGAACCATCTGGCTTCAGAGGCGTAACTATGGGAGTTTCCCATGGCCCTTGTTCCACAGGGACCAAAATACCTTGGCTTATAAGTTTATCAAGCTGCAGGTCTAGTTTGGGGAGAAGCGGAAGGGGGACCCTGTGAGGTTTTAGCCTGACTGGTGGGACCTTGGGGTCAATAGAAAATGATATAGGGGGCCCCTTATACGATCCTAAGGTGGGGCTGAACACTTCAGGGAACTCTTGCACAAAGTTAGGCATATTATCACAGTTTACATTACACACACCCGAAATTTCAATCCCCAAAGGTTCCATCCAAGCCAACCCCAAGAGAGAGTGCTTAGCCCCCGTTACAATAAGCATGGGTAGGGTACATTTGACATTCTTGAATACAATAGGTACATTTGCTGTTCCCAGGACCGAGATTACCCCCCCTTGAAAATCTCTGATCACTAAAGAGGTTTGTTTTAGATCAGATTTAGACATATTAGGCATATACAGTTTAAACTTCTCCCAAGGCATAATGGTATACCTAGACCCAGTATCAAGCTCCATCGAGCATGGTTGGTTATTTAGTAACAGTGAGATAACAATTTTGGCCCCTTTTTTTGTTGCCGTGTTATTCACGGAAAATTGAGTGTTACCTCTATAGTAGTCGCGGTTAGCGGTTGAGTAGTTCCTTTGACCCGAATAGCGGAACGGTCTATTTTCTCGCGGTTGGGGGGTCTGGTTTTGTGGTCGTTGGTATTGCGGTGTGGCGAATGTCTCCTCTGGTGCCGTTGCTCTGCATGCGATGGCGATGTGGCCTCGACGGTTGCAGCGGCGGCATGTGGCGTCTCGGAAAGGGCATCGATGGCGCTGGTGGTTTCCCCGGCAGCCCGCGCAGGGGGCTGGGTGAGTAGCTCTGTGGTGTCTCGGCTGGTCTTGTACCAGGAAGCAGTTGTCCCCGTTGTGAGCTGGTTGGCTGGGGTCGTCTGATTCCACGGCGCGGGGAGACGCGGAGTCAATCTTGGCGATGAGTTCTCGCCTTCCGTGTTCTTTTAATTCTCTAGCTGCTGCGTCGGCGGCTTCTGCGGTTTGCGCTAGTTTAATCACAGTTTGTAGAGTCGGCTCTTCTTCGGTGAGGAGTTTGTTTCTCACCGTGGCGCTTCTCATGCCGAAAACCAAGGCATCGGTGAGGCGAGCTTCCGGGTCTTTAAACTTGCATTGAGCAAGTACCGTCCGAAGTCGCGTTGTAAACTGGTTGATTGATTCAGTTTCCTTCTGAGCCATCATGGAAAACTGATGCCGAAAAACCATGGCTGGTTTGGTCGGTTTGAAATGGCTCGCTAGCTTTTCCTGTAGGACGTCCCAAGCTACGGTTCTTGCTGGCTGCGGGTCGGTGAGAGTCTGGGCAAGGCCACGGATTTCTGGGCCGCAGTAATTCAGAAAGATAGCCCGTCTGCGATCGGCTTCGGCGTCCTGTATCCCTGCCGCCTCGAGGAAGATCTCGAAGGTGGCCATGTATTCGTCCCAGGACGTTTTTTCGGGGTCGAAGAGTTCTGGAGCCTGGCCGATCTGGACTTTGCTCATGTTGCACGTGATGTTTCTTCCATCCGTTCGTCGCCAGTGAAGTAGACCCAGAGACAGGGTTCGAACAAATCGGTACTTTTATTCAGCTCCGAGAACAAGTGACAGCTCAGCAAGGCAAAGTGACAATTCAGCGAGTACCGACTGACTCTGCTTGGAAAAGCCGCTTCTTTTATACATTTGCGGCTCCCGCCAAAGCAAGAGCCAGCCGCGTCTGAGCCAATCAGGAGCGACTTCCTGCTTCGGCTCAGACAGCGCTGGAAGACGGAACAAACTATCTACAGGAAATACAAGGTAGCCATTTCAGGATACAACAGTATTTTATTCTTGAACCTCAGAATAATATCTCATATAAATCAAGATGGCCCTAAAAGATGCTCAAGTTATTTATCTAATAGAGGACAACACTCAACAAGCTGAGAGCATGAACTGATGTTCTTTTTGTTTGTGCTGTAGACAGCATGGAAGGATCAACAAGGGGAAACTTTGATAGAGTCTGGGTATCTTTGACCTTGAGGGGAATTGTATAAGTTGAGAGTAGGGTGAGTGGGTGTTTGATGACCCCTTCTTTCTCTTTTGGCCATATTGTATAAAACTAGCAAGCGTTTCTGCCTGCCAGTGGTTCTCAACCTGTGGGTCGGGACCCCTTTGGGGGTTGAGGAACTGTTTCACAGGGGTCGCCTAAGACTCTAGGAAAAGACAAATTTCCCATGGTGCTAGGAACTAAAACCTCTATTCTTGTACCTTGGAACATATTTTTACAACATGACCAATCAGGCGTTTACAGTGGGGATGTCCCTCTGACCTTTCTGCCAATCATCTTAAAGCTCTGTTGGAAGAATTGGCACCAGACTTAGGGCTGGGGGTCACCACAACATGAGGAATTGTATTAAAGGGTCGTGGAATTAGAAAGGTTGAGAATCACTGACTTCCGCCTTTGTGTGAATGGATCAGTGAGCAGAGGCACAATTGCTAGCTCCAAAACCTTTACTCAATAACATCCTTCTTTTTTCTGTGTGTAAATATTGATCAATAGGAGAAAAGGACATGGGGTTTACACATGCTTGTAGAAGCAGCCCCACTTGCAAAAAAAAAAAAAAATTCTTAAGGAGATTGCAATAGGAATTCTAATTGCTAATGCCAAATTGAAGACTGTGCATTTACTTCAGAGTTGCTAGTATAGCTTTCATGGTGATTTTAACATTTAGTTTTCCTGCTTTGGACAGCAAAATCCCATTTTGCTTTGATTTGTGTGCAGGGCACACCTAGTGAACTGCAAGAATGAACTCAGTAGGCTCCATTAATGATCAGGCTGGAAGTGGGTTGTGCACTGCTAATCATTTCAATGGGAAGAAATGGCTTTGTAAATATCTCTAAATAGCTTTCCTAAATGCTTGTTTTCTACCAACGGCTTGTGCTGAAACCAATTTCAGAAGTCGTTCAAAATGGGCTGTTTATTACTTCCAAAATGCATGTATTGCATGCCAGATGTCCATTGCAAAGCATTCTGCTGGGTAGCTTTCTCCCTCCCTTCTTCCTTACACCAAGATACCAGTGCCCACTTTCATTACTCTGAAAATGGGTAATGTGGCTCCTGTCAGAGAATGCTTGCAAGACATTCATTTCTGAGGTGGGGGTGGGGGGCATCCAGGTAATGCTGGTTGAACAGAAAAGTGCTAGCTCAAAAGAATGTGATCATTGCAGGTTACATAAATTAACTTGGTTAAAATAAGACAAACCAGTAAGGATGTAAGAACTGTGTACTGCATCAACAACGACTGAATTCAAGATAAATCATTCAAACCAACAAGGCAAAAGGTTCTGTAAAATTAGGATGTCTACAATAACTTATCTCTTTTATAACAATGAGCTATGGCTGAGCGTACCAGACAGGTTTTTGTGCCCAAGAATGGTTCAGAAATGGTTGTTGCCACACAGCAATACATAGCAATAACATTTGAAACTGGTTCTGCTATCATTTAGAATCCAGATAAGAAAGAACTGTTTCTTCTTACACTTGTGCTCCTAAATTTTAAAAATTTTCAAACTTTAAAAAGATGTTTGTACCGGGAAAGAAGTGAGAAGGATTTGTTTGTTTGTTTGTTCGTTTGGATTTATATGCTGACTTAATATACACTGCTAAAAAAAGGGGGGGGGGGGACAGTTAAACAACACAATATAACTCCAAGTAAATCAAACTTCTTTGAAATCAAACTGTCTACTTAGTAAGCAACACTGATTGGCAATCAATTTCAAATGCCACTGTGCACATTCAACTTTGTACAGAACAAAGTATTCAGTGATAATATTTCATTCATTCAGATCTAGTATATGTTATTTGAGTATTCCCTTTATTTTTTTGAGCAGTATACTTGGTGTTCTTGAACACATGCATTTTCAGAAAAAAATGAGGCCTGAAAAGGTGAAGATCTGTTCCTGGTATTTGTTCAGCTATCAAGGCTGTAGAGTTTATTTTTGACATATAAAACAATCTGGGATGATACACAATAGCCCATATCCTTGGTTTACTCATGGCCAAATGGAAACATAGGGGAAAAAGCAAACCTATGTGGACATACTGATACTTTGTGCTGTTTCATGGGCCAGAGGCCCATATGGTAAACCAAAATAACCAGTTTTTACCCAATACAGCTAGCTAGTAAGATTATCAGAGACGTTCCTGCTGCACAAGTACCTAGTCTCTAGGGTTTGTGAACCCTAAAATTTGTGAAGTATCCTTTATTCAGTAATGTGCAGCCAAAATTATTACTGCACACTGTGGGTGTGGCTTATTTTGTGGGTGTGGCTTAGTGGCCATGTGACTGGGTAGGAGTGGCTTGCCCGCCATGTGATCAGGTGGGAATGGCTTGAATGATCATCATCATTGAAGTGAACTGTTAAGTCTTCGACTTACAACCTTACCAGTTTTGCTTGCTGGGGTGACAATTTGCTTCGCGTTTCCTGTGCTCTCCTTCCTGGGTCACCCCCCATCTCAGGCTGGGTAGCTCAGTGAATGGGTGCTGCCAGAAACATAAATGCTGCCAGCGCCGCTTCCACCCATGCCTTCTGCTTACCCCTCAGGTGGGAAGTGGCCACGTGAGCCAGGAGGTGAGCTGGGCAGGAGAGAGGGAAGCTCAACCAAGGCCAGGAAGGAGGAAAGAGGAAAAAAGCAAGGAGCGCAGACACAGCAGCAGCAGCAGGGAAAAAGAAGAGAGCCAAGCCGAGACCAGTAATCCAGGAAGTGACAGCTGTCGATCAGCTGGAGCTGCACACACATTTTCATTTCTGCCGGTGGAACTGCATTCCACCCCATCCTGCCTGCGGCCCACTCCTGCCTTTATTACACCTTAAAGATGATTGTTGAGAATCTGTGTTTTCACTCAGATCTTCCCTGGAATGCATTTTTCTCCACAACATCCACCCTCTCACCAGTGAAGGGCTGTTTGTCTTTAGCGCTACTGGTGAACCCTCCAAGGGTGTCACAGGCATACGGGCATGTGGCACACATGCATGCGCCCATCGGTGTGAGATTTGGCTTCTGCGGATGCGCAGCAAGTGAAATCTTGTTGAGGATGTGCACGCGAGTGAGTTTTTAATGATTTTGGCAATATTTTTTCCTGTATGCGCAGAAGCAAAAAATCAGTGAGAGTCATTGAAATCTTGCTCATGAAAGCATCCACACAGAAGATTTCTCTTGCTGCACATGAGCAAAAGCCAAATCTCGCACAGGGGTGCGTGTGCATGTGTCAGGGATGCACAGATGCATGCGCATCCCAAAATTTCTTACTGGGATGGAGCTGTTTGTACATGGTACATAACCTACTTTGGGGTTAGCATATAGTGAACTAACAATATTGGTCTATGAAAGTAAAGACTGTATCTTTAAGAACTTTTCCTGGTTTGGCCATAAGAGAGCACCAGCACCGTTCCCTTTGGGGGGAGTTACTTTTAAATATCTTTGCTTGTGAGTCATATTATTATTATTTTTTAAAGTTATTGTTGTTTTAAAATAGTTTTTTCAGTCCACTTTGAAATAAAGAAACATGAAATAATGTAAAATGAAATAAAAATGAATAATTTATCTTATATAAATACTCAAAAGAAAAACATTATATCAAATAAATAAATAAAGTAAACCAACAAAAAACTGTAATTGCAACTATATCCCAAATCTACCTGATCTTGTAAATCTTAAAAATAAAAATAAAATTTAGCTTTTAGTGCTGGTCAAACCAATGCATGGTTGGTTGGTTAGTTGGCTTGTTTTCAATTGAAAAGATAATGTGACTTTTTCTGATTAATTGAATATATCATTTTTTTCAAAGAATTCTAAATTACACGACTATTTTTTGCAATTGCCTTATGACAAGATCAAGAAAGAAAATTGTTATATAAGTAAATGAAAAATGCACAGCTTAGTCTTGAGGAAACTTCAAAAGCTGGATATATCAGTTACGGGAGGTATTTATGCAAATTGATCCAAGATTTTGGAAGATTCAGAGAAGCAAAACAGAACTGATATCTTGCTTAGCAAGAACTCCACTGGAGACTTATGATCATTTTTATTCTAGCATCGAGGGATATGCTGAATTGTTAAAGTACAACTGTGAAAGGTTTTGGTAACATTACCTTGAACATGACTTGTATCTGATCATGGTCATGATAAACATAGAGCAAAATAAAGTAAATCCAAAAAAGTGTTGCTGTTGGTAAGCAGGAAACTAAACTTGATATCTCAAGTTCAGCTTTTTTGGGATGGGGTACATTTTCAGCCAGCATTCCTTGGTCCTCTGTCGTTACTAGACTCACCCACAGTAATTGTGACAAGGAATGTTTGTAAACAATTAGAGCTTGTACACAGGGTTGTGTTTGATTTCAGGAGGATGGGGCAGGAGTGGCCAGAGTGGGCATGGTCACCTCAATGTCACTATGTACATAACTAGTTGGGTTTGGCAATATTCAATTCAATTTATTCAATTTATTAGATTTGTATGCCGCCCCTCTCTGAAGACTCGGGGCGGCATACAAATATATAGAATAAGCCATGTATTAGAACCCTATTGCTTTAAAAGCTAGTGTTATGGATTGCCTAAGGGGGAGCCAGAAGCATGATTCACTCTCTCGGCTACTTTCTGCTATTTCTGTTTTGTGTTTGTGACTCTGCTGTAGTAAGAACGGTGCGTTCAAATGATGATTTATGTATTTGTTAGTTGGACAGGTAAGCTTATAATTTGTATATGTATTGAGACATATTGACTGATTTAACTGTGTATGTGTTGTGATTCAGCTTGAGGCTTCTCAGGGACCAGCTGTGTCTCTGCTGGATCCATGCCCGGAGGAGGAGGACAGTGAACAGGAGGGGGAGGAACAGGCAGACGGGGGAGAGGAAAGTCAGGAAGAGGATGAGGGAGAGCAGCCTGAGAGCCCCGGGGGGGGGGGGGGGGGGGCTCACCCCAGCCAGTAGCCTGGACTCATTGGATGCGGAAGCACAGGCTTTAATTGACATGAGACAGCGACGTGCAGCTCAGAGACGGGACCAATTAGAAAGGTATTGGCATCACTGAATTGGCAACAGCTGGGTTTGGGTATGGTTCTCCTCAGCAGGGTTTAAAAGGCAAGCCAGCCCTTGGAGTCATGTGGAGCGTTATCAACTGGAAGTTCTGTGACCCTGCTTTGCTTCTCGGCGTCTCTGATCTTGGCTTGTGGCCTAGCAGTCTGGAAGACTTGGGGGAGGCGGATGTTTGTTATCTCCAGCGTTGTTTTTGACAGCAAGAATCCTGTTTTACTTCATGGCCTTCGTGAAACCTCTTTGAAGTTCCAGCGTGTTCCTGTTTGTAAGGACATTTTCTATTACCTGCGTTTGCTTTGAATTATATAAACTGCCTTTGCTTTTTACCAGTGTGTCTGGATTCTCTTTTTGGGTTGGTGTTTGCTTCTGGAGGGACCCAGACAGAACAGTATGGCTAGGACTGTTCTTGACTAAGATATTTGCTAAAGTAAATAATATTTTATACATTTAATGTACAGTGATCCCTCGATTAGCACGGTCTCGATTAGCGCGAAACGCTGCAACGCGGTTTTTCAAAAAATATTAATTAAAAAAATAAAATATTAAAAAATAAAAAATAAGTCCACGCTAGTTCTCTCTCTCTTTCTCTCCCTGTTGCCGGTGTGGTATATGAGAGAGAAAGAGAGAGGCAGAGGTCGGGCGCATTACCGGGAGGTGGAGGCAGCGTGGGGACGCTGGGTGCCGGGGACACCGAGGAGGGGGTGGACGTCAACTGCGGGCGGGAGGAAAGCGAATGCCACGGGCCGCTCAATCGGGCCGGCAGGGAACAGAATGGAGCCTTCCGCGGCGGGGCTGGTAAGGGGGGGAGCCGAGGGGGGAGCCGAGCCCAGCCCCGTGGCATTCGCTTTCCTCCCGCCCGCAGCCGAC
Source organism: Erythrolamprus reginae (assembly GCF_031021105.1). Classification (NCBI taxonomy): domain Eukaryota; kingdom Metazoa; phylum Chordata; class Lepidosauria; order Squamata; family Dipsadidae; genus Erythrolamprus; species Erythrolamprus reginae. The sequence continues at coordinate 266,478,380 of NC_091950.1, read as the reverse complement.
TGATCGTGGGCTCCTTCGCAACCTCGGAGAGCTTCCTGGTTTTCGTGAGCTTTCATGCCCTGGAAGCTCTCCGAGGTTGCGAAGGAGCCCACGATCAGTCTCGGCTGCGGGTGGGAGGAAGGCGAATCCCCTGTGGGCTCCGTTACATCTTCCGCTGCCAGCCAGGCCATGCTGGCGGCAGCGGAACAATCGCTGGCTGTCAACTTTTCTTTTTAAAACTGGGCAGGAGCTGACTTGCCTCCCCAGTGCTAAAAAGAAAAGTTGACAGCCAGCGCTGCGACTGACGGAATGCTGAGCCTCCCGTTTTCTCTTCCCCCCCTCGCCCCTTCGCCTCCCTGTGTTCCTAGGAGAAGTGCTGGGGATTGAGGCAAGACAGACCTTCTGCTCCTCACCAGCACTTCTCCTAGGAACAAAGGGGGGCGAAGGGGCGAGGGGGCGGAGAGAGAACGGGAAGCTCAGCATTCCGTCAGCCGCAGCGCTGGCTGTCAACTTTTCTTTTTAAAACTGGGCAGGAGCTGACTTGCCTCCCCAGTGCTAAAAAGAAAAGTTGACAGCCAGCGCTGCGACTGACGGAATGCTGAGCCTCCCGTTCTCCCCCCCCACCTCGCCCCTTCCGGTTTCGGCATTCGGCAACGGAGTCCGGCGCTGGGGCCATGCGGGGCCGCTCATCCAGGGGGGCGTGGACTGGCAAGCGGCAAGCGGCAAGTGATCTGGCGGGAAGACCAAGGGAAGGTTCCTTCAGCCGCCCAACACCTGATCCGCTCCGCAGCGCGGCAACGGGGAAACCCCATCTTCGGCTCCTCGCTGCTTACGCGCTGCGGAGCAGATCAGCTGTTGGGTGGCTGAAGGAACCTTCCCTTGGTCTTCCCCGCTGCCCACACGCAAACTCCACCATCTGCGCATGTGCGGCCATGAAAAAAATGGCGCACATGCGCAGATGGTGTTTTTACTTCCGCATCCAGTATAACGCGGAAATCGGTTAGCGCGGGAGGTCTTGGAACGTAACCCCCGCGCTAACCGAGGGATCACTGTATCTGGATTGTATTTACTGAATTATTACTTGTACCTCTGGACTATCAACTGCAAGACCTCCATGTTTCCTCTGTGTCCTCTTTGACCATTCAGTGGTAACTCTGCACACTCCTTAACATCGGGGCTGCCTGGGGCGTCCTGAGCTCTCTGCCACAGAAGTCTCTGTTTTCGGGTGCAATGACCTCCTGCAACCCTCTGCCAGTGAAAACAGAGCTTCATTTTCACTGGCAGAATCACCATGGACTGGTCCTTGGCTGTTTCCAAGGTGGCCCTGCAGGGCAGATCTAAGCTCCCCACAGGCTGGATCTGGCCTTGAGTTTGATACCCCTGTTCTAAATTATGTAGGACTGGAGTAAGGATCCACTCCCCTGTTATGCATCCAACTGGACTGTTCTCAACTGCAACTGTTATACATCCAAATAGATGTAGGACAAAGGTGCTGCCAAAGGTGCCCCAGCTTGGCAGAAAGGAGCAGGTCTGTGCAAGACTTGGTACCACTCTCTCCTGATGCTTTTCTTTTAGACGAGCAGCCAAGGGAACTCTCTACAATCAGGCTTATAACTGTTAATTAATGCTTTTAACTTACACCTGCCCTTTTCATTTTCTAAGCATGCTATTGATTATTGTCCCCTTTCTGTGCTTAAATCTAGGGAAAGGGTGGCGTTTAAATCAAAGAAATGAATAAGGCCATTATAGCTTGAACACACTAATGTACGGTATCTATCAGTGACCTTTTTTTGGTCTTTTGAGAAATGAGCACCACTGCATGATTTTAAGATTTAAAATTATTTCATATTCTCATGCTGTAATAAACCCTGGCCTGAGGTCTCTTGCAAGAGCACACCAGTCCTGTGAGATTTGACAGTCTCTGGGGTTTTCAGACACTAAAAACGAATGTTAATTGTTTACATGTTATTTTAAAATTGATTAGGGCTGTAGCGCCTCCGGGCCAATATAAGAAGACATTCAAAAGTGGATTTTCCCCATTGTGGGAAATCTATCACAAAGAATCTTCTTTGGAAGTAGTACCAACCAATTAAAGAAAAAAAATCCAGTAAAGAATATATGAGTTACAAGAGTTTAAGTATTTTCCCATAAATTACTTTCCCCTTAATATATTTTATTACATGTTTTATTATGCATTGGCATGGGTTTTTAGCTTAGCTTCCAATATTTAGATATTTGTGGTAAGGTTTTGAAACCTGAAAAAAATGTGGGTTTGGGGGAGTGTGTAGAGAGTGGAGGCTGAGAATAAAAGCATGAGGGAATTCTTCCTGCCCTGAATACTAATAAACAACTAAATGAAAAAATCTAAATCTATAAGGAACTAGACAACTTATGTCTCTGATAAATAGTTTTATTCTTATTGAGTCCATCAATGTGATGCCAATGATCCCATGGAAACAGTGTATCAGAAGGTTTCTACAACATTTGCATTTTGGTGTACAGTGATCCCCTGGGTATTGCGATCCCGATCATTGTGAAACGGCTATATGGCGATTTTGCAACCCGGAAGTAAAAACACCATCTGCGCATGCGTGCCCTTTTTTTCTATGGGCACGCATGCGTAGATGGCGCCGGGCAGATCAGCTGCTGGGCGGCTTCCCTAGGTCTTCCCCCTCTTGCTGGCGGGAGGGCGAGCGGCGGGCATCAGCGAGGAGTTTCCCCACCGCCCACGCAAACTCCTCGCTGCCGCCCGCCCGCCCTTCGCCCGCCCACGTCGTTCATTCTCGCCGCTTCCCAGCTGAGTCCTGAAGAGAATTGGCTTCAGGACTCAGCTGGGAAGCGGCGCGCGAGTGAACGGCTTGTCCGCCGCCTGCCTGCCTGCCCGCGCGCCCGCCCGCCCTTCGCCCGCCCACGCCATTCATTCTCGCCGCTTCCCAGCTGAGTCCTGAAGCGAATTGGCTTCAGGACTCAGCTGGGAAGCGGCGCGAGCGAACGGCGTGGGCGGGCGAAGGGCGGGCGAGCGGCAGCGAGGAGTTTGCGTGGGTGGTGGGGAAACCCCAATCTTCGGCTCCTCGCTGCTGCGGAAGTAAAAACACCATCTGCACATGCGCAGATGGTGTTTTTACTTCTGCAGCGCTACTTCGCGAAAAACCGGTCATTGCGAGGGGTCCTGGAACAGAACCCTCGCAATGATCGGGGGATCACTGTATATGGTAACAATAATAATAAAAGTTTCTAATACACATATTACATGAGCAAACCCAAAAAACTGCCAATTTAACTTTTTACTTTGGCTGTTGAGACAATGTTCTTTTCCTCTACCAGGGAGCAAGATTTCTAAGCTCTTTGTTCTGATTATCCTCCATTTAGCTGTACAATTACTGGTAGGCCATCAGTGGCAAGTATTTTGATTTTGTCCAATGACCTGTCCAAATGGCGGTGCTGCATCCTTGATTCCCAGAGGATATCAGTAGTTCTTACTCTCAATACTGCAATGTCATCTGTGTAGGCAAAGTTGGTGATTAATTGTTCCTGGAAAATTCAATTCCATGCCTATCATAGAAGAGTTTTCTCACGATGATATCTAGTGCTGTCATGAATAGCAATGGGAACAGGATGCATCTCTGGCATTGCATGACTTGTTATTATATAAATGTCTGGTCACAACAATCCATTTGGATGGGAAACCAGTGCAAAGAGAATTGTGTTGTCCTTGTCTTTGTATCTAAAATTGGAAGAGCCACAGAAACATTTAACTGAAGATTAATCTCATAATAGCTTTTGAACCTGTGGTTGTCTCATTTTTTTAAAATGAGGGGCTATGAGAATTTGCTTCCAAATACTTGATCTTTGCTCTGATAGCTTTGCTTAAGAAGTGTCGTTGTTATAGTAAAGGTCATAACCAACACTTTGAACTGTGTCTAGAAACCAATTGGCAGCCAATGCAGTCCACGGAGTGCTGGAGAATCATGGGCATACCTAGAATCAATCCTGATAAATTTTCTTTGTGGGCTGTTAATATATTGAACTATCCTGGGGTGAAATGCTACTGGTTCAGCCCGGTTCAGTTGTGCCGGTAGCAGCTACTGCCTGTAGTTCTGAGAACCATTAGTGGCGGCAGTGCAAGGCTCCGCCCACCTATCCAGACGTTGCCATCTTATTTTTTAACCATATGCGCATAGCCTTTTGCTCATGCACAGAAGGTGAAAAAGTGCCCACAACGACAAAATGCAAAGCGCATGCACGCAAACCGTGTGCTGCCAAATCAGTAGGAAATATGAGTGGATTTTACTGCTCAGCTATCCAGTACAATAGGCTAAAAACAAATATGCGATTGAAACTTGTCAAGGCCAAACTTTTATGTAGCATATTTTTCTTGGTGAGGGAGATGGGGGGAGAGTCCAGCAGCTGTACAACTGACTCTGTTTCTTGTTTAAATGAACTTCCATTACTTTCCCTCCCCCCAAGTCACATCTGTGCTTTACAATAAATCTTTTGGCACCGTCCCAAAGTACTTCTTGCCTGAAAATCTGGACATGGTTTGTGCTACCCGCAAAACCAATGCATGATTTATGTGCAGGCTGTAGCCTGCCTCTCACATTCTGCTAAGCTCATTAAGCTTTTGGTCAGATAATATTCTGGCGAAGGCTAAACTTGCAATGCAACCATCAATGGTAATTCTGACTATTTGTGTGTGTGTGTGTGGGGGGGGTTGTGATTCTAGCACACAGCTGTTTGAAAAATAGTAGTTGTTTGGCTAACTAGTATCGTTGCCACATAAAAACCATGGAAAAGAACTTCAGGGGAAATCCACAAAAATGGTTGTAATCTTGTGAATATAGAGCATGATTAAATGATGGAATTCGTATTCATCAGATGTGGTAACCACCAATCTGGGTGACTTTAAAAGGGAATTAGATAAATTAATGAAGGGAAGACAAAGCTATTAGCCATAACTCTTCAAGAGGTTTAATGTACTGCTTACAATATCAATGGCAAAGAACAGCAGTGGGATGCTGTGTTGCATTCTCATTTCATTTATTAACTTCTGTATTTATTTTTCACATTTTTGAACTGCCCATCTCCCTCAGAGGAGAACTTTGGGCATAACAAACTATTAAAATATTAAAATAGTATACAGAGAATTAACAAGAGACAAAGGGGGACAATGAACTTCCTGCTAACATTTGATTAGTCAATGGGAAACAATGAAGGAATAGGCCACCATAATTCTTCTTCCATTTGAATGACATATTATTGAAAAATCTCTTTGTGAGACAATTGGTCAGTCAAGCTAGTACAGGTAGTCCTCAACTTACAACAGTTCTTTAGTGACCGTTCAAAGTTATGATGGCACCGAAACAAGTGACTTATGACCAGTTTTCACACTTACAAACGTTGAGCATCTCCATAGTCACATGATCAAAATCCAGACACATATTCAGACACATATTTATGACAATTGCAGTGTCCTGGGGTCATGTGATTACCTTTTGCGATCTTCTGACAAGCAAATTCAATGGGGAAGCCAGATTCACTTAACAAGTGCAGTGATTTACTTAACAACTGTGACAAGAAAGGTCATAAAATGAAACAAAACTCACATAAAAGCTGTCTGATTTAGCAACAGAAATGTTGTGCTCAATTGTGAACATAAATTAAGGGCTACCGGTATTAGCTACACAATTGTGCAGCTTGAAATGTTATATCATCATTAGTTATAGCATCTATTATTAAAACATTAATAATAATTATTAAGAAAATCATTAAGTATTGTACCTCATGATTCTTGACAAATGTAACTTTTTCCTTTATGTACACTGAGAGCATATGCACCAAAGACAAATTCCTTGTGTGTCCAATCACATTTGGCCAATGAAGAATTCTATTCTATACTAAATATTGTCTATGTGTTCCTGCCTGCTAGAACTTGGAGGCATTTCCTTTAACTATAAAGTAATTTAAAGATCAGAGAAGGGATTGAATGGAATGAATTTTCTTTGCCTTTGGCATTATCAAATGCAAAAGATAATTTATGTTTGTCTTAGACTGTAAATTTTTCCTCACTGATCCTTTAAAAAAATAGATTCAAATAACTGTCCCAAGCTCTGAAAGCTCCAGATATTGCACAATTCAACCTTTGAGCTACATATATTTTCCTTTTTTGAAGATTCAAGAAAAAAAAACAAGTAAACAAAAACTCCAAGAAAATTAGGCTTGCAAAGGTATTAAATATTCATGTTTGTATGGGAAATAATTACACCCAAGAATTTCTGCAAAATTAACTATAGATCCTTTCAGTAATTTGGGATAGTATACTGTATAGTTAAAAATGGGTAAAAAGCAAGAAACCTAAAGCTCCAAATACAAAATAGGACTGAAGAATTAATCATTTAAATATGGATAATTTTACTCAAAATTAGGGAATTACAATCAACCCAAAGCACACACACAAATTAAAAACAACGAGGTCGTGAGATTCCATAAAACAATAAAACAATATAATAATAGATCTTACAGCCTTAAATCCCTAGCACCATGTGTAAATTATATATAACAGAATATCCACAGAACCAAGCCACTAGCAGAGATTCATTAAAGTGAGTGAAATCATGACATATATTTTTATTTATGGAACAATTTATTGACTTTAAAATATTTATTATTTGTTTAAGCCATTTCTTTCCTGCACTTCAGCCCCTAAGGTATCCAGAATGGCTTATAGAATAATAAAACAAAGCAACCTCTGCCTTCAATCTTAAAAGGACACACACAGTACAGAGGAAAGGGGAGTGGGGAGGAAAATCGGGATTTTTTTTTTAAAGATTGCAAACTTTGTGCAGTGCGAGTACAAATCTTATTGTCTTCCCCAAAGGAATACTTGTGATGTAATCCTTTAGCCTGTTGTGGCCAGTAGAACATAGCCAGCCAGAAGTGTGTGTGTCTGTGTGTTCATAGACTTTCACAGGTATAGGTGTGTAGGTCTTGAAACACCTCCACAACTTGAACAAACATGATGATACCTCCCACCTTTTAGACATCTGGAAACTAGCCCTAATCAACAAATGAATCCCAGCCACAAAAACCAACACCAGACCCAGAACAACACAGGATGCCACCACCAATCTCTCTCACCAGATGCAAACCCATACCCACCCCATAGACAAAATACAGACATCACCCAGAAGCAAAATCATGGTGGCATCTCCAACTGCTGCACCTGCCTCCGATACCCACACAAAGCAAACTGACACATGCCATAAACACATAGCCAGACCACAAACTCAGAGGCAAACCAAACCCTGGGATGTTACACCACAGACATATATTATAAAAAGCCGACTAATCTGCAAAAATCAACTCCAACAACTTCTCAGGATGTCACCCTAATTTGTAAACATCAACTAATCTGCATACACCAACTCCATAAACTACTCAAGGTGTTACCACACCAACTAATCAAGATGTTACAACACAGCCAGCCAACCCGCTTACAGCAATTAAGCCAGCACTCCACACACCTCACCAATATTTATAGAAAGATGGCAGCTCCAACCACACTTTGTTTGCCCTAGCACAAAGCTGAAAACACCAGCCTGAAGATGATGAATGGAACCTCGTCAAAGCATTGCCAAGATTCTATCAATCTTACATGGGAAAAGATCTGAATACAACATATATATATACACACACAGTGGTTGGGCCTAGAGGCAAAAAGGAGCTGTGACGTTCCTTCAATATACCAGGGTGATCCGACATAAAAAACATATAGCCCCTCCCTGGTACAGAGCTGAAGGGATCAGGTCTGGTGGCCTAGAGGTTAATTCTCTGCCTTACAAGGCAGAAGCTGCTGGATCAAATTCCAGTAAGGGTATGGCTAGCTGATGAGGCCAGAACAAGGCCAAAATGGTGCCATCCAAAATGGTGCCATCCATCAAGGCAGTTAATTTATTCATAGCCGACAACTATATTATGTATGTATCACATGTTTATACATTGTTTTCGTAGATTTTCACGTACATGTTCGCCCTAGAACAAGGACAGAAACACTAGCCTGAAGATGACGAGTGGGACCTCGTTGAAATGTCACCAGAAATTTCTGAATCCTACACGGGAATAAACTCGAATATTCCAAGACCGTCATATATACATACATACATACATACATACATACATACATACACACATGCACATGCACATGCACATGCACATGCACACACACACACACACACACACACACATATATATACATACATACATATGCTGTGTATGCATGGAAATGAGTGTGTGTGTGTGTGTGTGTGTGTGTGTGTGTTTGTATATACACACACACCACTGGATTCAGTAGAACATATTTCCGAGAAACTATGTATAAGATTTGATAAAATTGTATTGGATGTATGAAAGAGAGAGAGAGAGAGAGAGAGAGAGAGAGAGAGAGAATTCTTTATTCCATCCAGATACATGTTGGGGAAAACATTGGTGTAGTCAGAAGGAGACATTGGAGTCATAAACATGAAACAATAGCACTGAGTTCATAAAGAATATTATAAGCTATCTCAGAAGGCCAAGGAAGCATTACATTTTATCTGCATTCTAATAGTTCATTGGCAGCAACCCAGCGATGTCTCATTCTGTTCAACGATTATGACTACATGGGAAATGGCTTTCTGTCTACTACTGTTAGCATTTCTTTCCTATATTGCAAGAGATTATTAAATAGGCTAGATGACCCCATAGGGAAGTTTTAGGAGCAGATTTCCTGAAATAACAGGGGTTGGACTGGATGATCTTTGAAATCCCTTCCCACTCTATGACCAACACCATTTAATAGGAGACCTCCCTTTACTCTGATCGTGATTGCCTTTTTTTTAAAAAAAAAAAAAACCCTATTTTTGTTTTCCCTTGATTGTAATCTCTGAATGGTAGGGAGCTCATAGTTGCATTGTAATGTATGAGGTAACATTACTGTGCAATGCAATGTATGAATAATGTAAGAACTAGCCAACACATACAGTATACAGTACATGTATGAATATTTTATCAAACCCTAATATAGTCTTCAATTGCCCGCTGAACAAAATGTAACAGAGGAATTGGATTTGATTGCTCCTTGACTCATAGTTTCTCATATTTGTATCTTGATCTAGCAGTTGAGACGTTAAGGTTGACCCTAAATTTCCATTTCCTACTCATTTCCATCCTGAGTAAAGGGCAAGAATAAGCTCCACAAGCGTCATGCACACTTGATGCGAGTCATAAATATTGCAGTGTCTATGCCGTTATTTCAGTGTATGTCATCTTTCTTTCTCCCCTTCCCTTGGAAGAACCCAAATTGCAAGAGAATGACCTATCACACATAATATAGTGTGTGATATGGGCAATTGCATGTACTTTTTTGATTCTGTTCTGGTGTCAGCTATGTGTCTCAGCATCCCGACATTTTGTTTATCTCAGCTGCTAGGCTCTTCTGGACCTCAGGTTTCTTTCCTTTCTCCCTCCCACCCTTCTTTGTCTCTCATGCCTCCTTGCTTGCTCTATGGACAGCCTTCCTGGGTGTTAAGGATTCTGACTTTGCATAGCCTACTGGGTTACAGATCACCCTGACCCCTCTTTAGACTGCTGAGATGTTCACATTAGGCCCACACCTGCCTGCATTCCTGAGTGATGGCCGGTCTTCTGAGAATCTATAAGATTTGGCCAATGGGTGGTAAATTGGAACATAAATCCTCATTGGGGAAGAGTTCAGGCGAGCTTAAGCTTGTAATGCAGGCAAGAAGCTTTACAAGCCAGAACTTGCAGGTAGAAATAACATTCATCTTTTCTTGAATTGCATTTTGATTTCCCCCTCTCTCCTTTTTTCCATCTCTTTCCTCCCCCTCTCCAGCATCTCTGCCCAGTGAACAGTTTTAAGCTGCAATTTTAATGCTTTTACTGAGCTTCTGGAAACCCAGTGTCTGAACATTATTTACATCCTAAAGCCAAGCAGTGCCTGGAGAATTTCAATTGCCTCATTTTATGAGATTCTGCAAGCTGGAGACAGGGGGAGACTTCTCCAGAACCTCTCTTTGAATAAAAAGAAGAAGAAGAAGTTGGGGTGGTGAGTGAGAGAGAGACAGATTGTGAAAAAATAGATTTACATTATAGTAAATATATTTATATAATAAACATATATTACATAATATGCTACATTATAGTTTTTAATATGAATAAATGCTCAGTTTGTGTGAAATAACGGTACCCTTTGCTATAGATCTCATTTTGAATAGCTTTGTGGCAGAATCTGTATTGTACTATTAAAAGTTAGCGAAGGAAAAAGGGAAGGGAAAGGAAAGGAAAGGAAAGGAAAGATTGTGATTCCTAAAGTCCCTAGAGTTTCTGGAATTCTTGTGGCTTGGTAGCACTGTTAAAAGCTTCAAAAAAGCCAAATTTTACAGAAACTCCATCGTTACCGGTCGTGAGTGTTCTTCACCACCGTCCTCCATCACCAACCGGTAATTATAAACAATTATAATTACAAGTAATCATAAACAATTAGCATAACACAGAAGGGTATTTCTGCAAATTGAGATTGTCCTCACCTATCTGCTCTTTCTACCTGCAGGAGATGATGGCCAACAATGGGCCAGGACCAATTTCCCGCACATTTATGGTGGAATGATGAAAGCAGTTATCTTTTAAAAAAAACCAGTCAGTTGTCCCAAATGCCAACCCAAATCAGGAAGGAAATGGGAAGGTGTAATTCTAACTCTTGTGCCTCTTTATTCAAGTCTCTTCTAAATAGAAGAGTTCATACTAGGCTTTGAGGAGTGTTCAAATTGTCCTGATATCCCCATTACCCAACATCTTTACTTACTGCATTTTGTTTCATCTTTCAGTGCAAATTAGGTGTTCTGGGGTGGAGCTCCATTTTCGCTACTCCACTGCTTCCCCCCCCCTTCCGGGTAGTAGCCCACCCCTGGTTGTAAGTCACTTTTTTCAGTGTCATTGTGACCTTAAGCTATCACTAGATGATAGCTGATTAAATTAAACTAACAACGGAGATGATTGGGCATAAAGCATCTACAATAACTTACCATTTGTGAAACCATACTCAACTAATCTCACACTGGGGAGATCAAATTCAACATGTTTTTGCATTTCATTAAATGAATTCAGTTTCAAAAGAATTAGCAAGGCACTCATCTTAAAATGGCACAACTTGTGTTCATTTCTACAAATTTTTTACCTGTTCATACGGAGGTTTTTTTACTTTCATCTGAAAGAGGCAGAACACAGACAAATCACAAATAAACACACACTAAGCTGAGATCAGTTCAGTCATGCTGGCTGAGAATTATAGGATATGTAGTTCCAGAACATCCAAAAGATGTCAATTTGGTGAAGGCTCTAACAATTCCTTCCCTCTCATTCTGTTGCCTGAATTCATCTGACTAGATAAATGACTATTGATACCTTTTCTTAAAGATAGATAGAATCATCCAACTGGATGAAATTACTTGTAGGTAAAAGAGACTGCCAAGAAAGTGATTTAAGAAAAATACTAAAATCATTTGACTCTTCTATATATTCAACATATAATGGGATACTAGAGTCAAAGTTGATTTAGGGCAATGAGGCCCGTCAGGAAATTCTTGCTGTGCAGTTCAAAGAAAGCCTTTTATTTCAGAAGTCAAATTCTGAGGGAAAATATGGCTAAAGAATGAATTGAGTGTGCTCAGTGCTGACTGGATAGTTCCCAACATGGTCACCAAGAAAGTTCCCCATCTTGGATCCCTTTTACTTAATGTCTCCTTCTCTGATTTTTAAGTGGTACCTTCTGATCTGGACTGGAAGAAGAATGGAATCATCTGGAATTTGCATTCTAGATACAGTTGCCAAAACACAAGATGAGAAACAATTAGTTAGTTAATATAAATGGTAGTTCTGAAGGTGCCTAGTACAAAAGCTGAAGAATTCTGCTGTTTTCACCCTAAGCAGGTTGCAAAACCTGGGATGACTCTTAACCAAAAAGACACTGTGTATATGCCAGTACATGGATGCCATCTTAAAATCCTTTCTCACATTGATTTGTTTATCAGAATAAAGTCAAGATATGTATTTTTATTACAAGACTCCCAACTGTCTGTTAGAAGAAAGAAGAATTTATTGTCCTACAAGGCCCTTCCCCAACAAGCATAATGAGTACTACATGCCAATAGCTCATCATGTGGAAGCATTTAAAATGGCCTCCGCAATGCGATTCTTAAAATATCCTCCATAATATCTCTCTGGCCTTCTATCTAAGCTGTTCCAAGGGAGCAATAATGAGAAAATCTTGACATGTATCAGAGGTCATATTCATCTAGGTATATACACAGTAAAGTCTCTTTGGAAGGAAGAAACTTTAACCACTCAACTCAGAGAGGGAAAAAAACCTCTAAGGAGATTTGTGTATTTTATTTACTCAACTCTGAAAAAAGGAATATAATTAATTTGTATCTTCAGAGGAGCAGTTGGACTGAAGGAGAAATTGAGCAGGGTTTTTTTTTCCTCTCTGAGTTGAGTGGTTAAAGTTTGAAAAGAACCCCAGCAGCTGCAATGTGAATTGCCTCTCTTTGAAATACACCTATTTTATTTTACAAATAAATAAATAAACAGTCTGTCTAATCTATGGAAATAAATAAATAAATAAATAAATAAATAAATAAATAATAACCAAGGTAAAATTGAATAGTCGAGATAAAAGTACTAGCAATAACACAGATAAAAGAACTCATAAATGTGACCTACATTGCTATGATGGCACATTAATTACTTATGCAAGTGTATGTCACACATACAAACACAAGCTCAGTCCCCCCCCCCCCAAATTGCTTTGCTGTAGGGATGAGCTGGGGGCAGTAACACCACTCATGTTGAAGGAAGTAATTAAAAGCCAGCTTTTTTTCCCTCCCTATCTTGCGAGAGCTGCCAGTCAACCCTGGGAAGAAAAGAATTGGTAATAAAATATTAATATGTCCCTATTCTCTTTTATGTTATTTCCTCAACAAAAGAAAAATAAAAGAAGGGGGAAAAACCAACATGCTTTGGCATGGCATATTTATTCTTGCTTGTCAATCAAAAAAGCAAGACAAACCCAGGAGACCAAATTGTAAGTAGATAAAAGAGAGGAGCCAGGAGGGAATAGAAAATCATAGCCCATTGTGCTTGACCTCAGAGAAAATCTATCAAGGCATTATGGTGAGCGTTGTTGAGAAAAGGCTGCTTGGAAAAGCACTGGCTGCACTTACATTTATTTTATTTTATTTTTGAGGACTGTAGGTCAAGGAGGAAAAGATTAATTTCCAATGCCAGTTGCTACATGTTGGCAATCACAATATAATCAGCCTCGGTTGTGTTATATTTAAATAGTCTAGACAGTTTCAAAAAGAGAAAAAGTCTCTCTAAAACATTAGTTTTAAAGGGTCACTGATATGATTAGCGTGAATTTTGCCTGCAATTAGCTTGGTCTACATTCTACTATATAGCAACTTTGACATCCTGGATTCCATAACGGAAGAGATTCTCAAAGCTTGCATTGGGTATTTCATGCTCACATGTGTTATGCCTTTCACTTGATCTTGCCCAAAAGTATAATTTACCTGACTTCCTGACTTTTTCCTCCCAATAGCAGAATACCATCATTCAAGTCAGGAAAAGAGTAAGAAGATCAGTGGCTGGAATTCACAACCTGATTCTGTTGTTTCTTCCCCAAACTCCAAAATCTTTAACCTTAAAGTATCTAGACTTGACCTCTCCCCTTTTCTTAAGAGGTCTGTAAGGGGTGTGCATAAGCGCACCATTGTGCCTACCGTCCCTGTCCTATTGTCCTGTTGTCTTCTTTTATCATTAGTTTCCATATTATGTTTATATAAACTACTGTCCTATACCTGATTGACAAATAGATAGATAGATAGATAGATAATAGATAATAGATAGATAGATAGATAGATAGATAATAGATAGATAGATAGATAGATGATAGATAGATAGATAGATAATAGATAGATAATAGATAGATAGATAGATAATAGATAGATAGGTAGGTAGGTAGGTAGATAGATATAGATAGATAGATAGATAGATAGATAGATAGATAGATAGTAGATAGATAGATAATAGATAGATAGATAGATAGATAGATAGATAGATAGATAGATAGATAGATAGATAGATAGATAGATATAGATAGATAGATAATAGGTAGGTAGGTAGGTAGGTAGGTTTGTAGGTAGGCAAGTAGGTAGGTAGATAGGTAGGTAGGTAGATAGATGTGAAGGAACCGTCAGGAAAATAGCAATATAAAGAAATTTTCACAGATGACTAGGTAGAACACAAAGAGGAGGAGGATCTCCTAGCTGGCAGATCTAGTACAGCCCCAGTTAAAATTTATTTAGATCATTTCCTTCTTAGGCATCATTAGCGTAATTTAGCTCTTCCTGGAATTATGATAGCCTGTTCTGATGCTTATAGATGACCTAGGGCTAATGAAATGTATTGTAATCAGTGATGCTGAGGAAAATGTTCTGAGGGCAGAGATAGCAGAAGAATGCCAAATAATTGCATTATTTTCCCTCACTCTCTCCTAAGATGCATTCCTAGGGAATCTACCAGTGACTAATCAATGATGGTATAGTCATATGAATGTGCCTCCCAGAAAAGGAATTTGACATCATGGCTCTTAAGCAGCTTAAATATGAGGAGACCCTCTGTTGCCCTCCCCAACCCCAGGAAGAAGTAAACATTTCATCCCCCCCACCCCAATTGTCCACCGGGATGATTATTTGCAATATTTGGCATGTTTTCATGGAAAAAACTCAAGCGACTTATCAGCTTAATTGAGTGTAATGTGTTTAAGTGACACCTTAATTTACTTGGCTTCATACTGTCTGCTGCCAACATTTTTAGTCACAGTAAACATACTAGTCTTTCCTTCTCTCCCCCAATAATCAGAGTGAAGCCAAACACTACATATGCTTTGTCATGTTTCCTTGTCTTAGTTTTCAGGAGGTTCGTGTTTGTCTCATTATCTCCATCTCTCTCCTCCTTTCTTTTCATCCCTGTTAAATATTTTCCCATGGTGTCCCTTAAGGGGGGGCAGGGGGCCCATCCTACTATTTGAGAAGCACTGGTCTAGCCACAGTTAAGGCACCAGGCTAGAAACAGGGGTCTGTGAACTCTAGTCCCATCTTAGACATGAAAGTCAGTTTGGGCCAGTCACTCTTTCTCAAGCCAACCCATTTCCTAGGGTTGCTGTTGTGGAGAAAATAGGTAGAGGAAAGGGTATTAGGTATGCTTGCTGCCCTGAGTTATTCATCAAAAAAATAAAACAAAATAAAGACAGAAAATAAACAAACAAATTAAAACAAACTGGTTAACTTTTTGATACATGAAGAGTCAGCATATTTTTAAAACGAGATCAGGTCGGCATCATGTGAGCAAGGGGGGGGGGGAGAGAATTTGCATGTTTTCCCATTTTCAAAGGAAATAGCTTGACTTTTCCCAAGCCAGTTTGAGGAAAACTCAAGTTATTTTAGCTGACAACCAAAACAATTTACAGACTTAAACATGCCGTTACTATTTTTCTGTCTCTCACTTCATTCTGTATTTTCCTTTCCTCTTTCTCTGTTTATACAATTTTAAAAGAAAGAATTAATCAGCTGGAGGTCTGTCTTTTATTGAACAAGCAGATAAAATGCTGCCTTCTGTGTCACTACCAATTGTCTTGCAGTGTGATTTATGAGTCACAGTCAAGGCATCTGCAATGGTTCTAGTGATCCGTTGGTTACTATTCTACACTCGTGCTAATTCTGCTAAGCAATCTTTTTTTCAGGATATTCACCATGTTTAGGGTGAAATAATATACAAATTTATTCACATATTTGTAACCCTACAGTGGGAGCGAGCTTTAAACATAAATATAGAAAAAAAACCTTCTATATACAATAAAATAAAGGGAACAATTAATTAAACAATACAATATAACTCCAAGTAAATCAAACTTCTGTGAAATCAAACTGTCCACTTAGGAAGCAACATTGATTGACAATCAATTTCACATGCTGTTGTGCACATTCAACTTTGTACAGAACAAAGTATTCAATGAGAATATTTCATTCATTCAGATCTAGGATGTGCTATTTGAGTGTTCTCTTTATTTTTTTGAGCAGTATATATTTCATCAACATCATTTTAGCCTTGGTCTATCCACTGCAGGATGAAGACCTCTTCCACATATTTCCAACTTATACGCTCCTGAGCTTTCTCGTGCCAATTAGGCCCAAAATAATTGCTGGTGTTGTCGATCCATCTTGTTTTAGGTCTTGTTCATGGATGCTTTTTATCAACATATGCCAGGGAAACACAGACACTAACCTCACAATTGATAAAAAAGCTACGAGTGGTGCAAAAAGTCATAGAAAGACTTGCACATGGATTACAGAACAAACAAAAGTGTACAATATCATCAAGAGAATAAAAGAATTAAAATGGAAATGGGTCGATCACATAGCAAGAAGAATTGATGGCCAATGGACCAAGTCACTCATAAATGGATCCCATGTATGTGTGTGTGTGTGTGTGTGAGAGAGAGAGAGAGAGAGAGAGAGAGAGAGAGAGAGAGAGAGAGAGAGAGATTCATTATCAGCAAAAATATGTTACATATGAAAAATTTAGTCGCTGATTAGTATTTCCTGTCTCTTGTTTCTTTCAGCTGATTTCTTTTCTGAATGTACATATATAATTTGCAAAATCTTGAAATCTCACTTTAATTTGGATACTTGGATATTATTTAGCTTCTTTTACAATTTCAGCCTTAAGGGTAACCATACATTTATTTCCAATTTTTAATTTACTTCAGGAAAAAAACTATTGCAAACTCTTACCTTGGCTTTATTAATTATTTCTTTGATATTTATTTATTTATTATTTATTTATTAGATTTGTATGCCGCCCCTCTCTGTAGACTCAGGACGGCTCACAACAATAACAAGAACAATGTAAAAACAAATCTAATAATTTAAAAAACACTAAAAACCCCATTATTAAAAGCAAACACACACACAAACATTCCATGTATAAACTGTATAGGCCCGGGAGAGATGTGTCAGTTCCCCCATGCCTGATGGCAGAGATGGGTCTTAAGAACTTTACGAAAGGCAAGGAGGGTGGGGGCAGTTCTAATCTCCGGGGGGAGCTGGTTCCAGAGGGTTGGGGCCGCCACAGAGAAGTCTCTTCTCCTGGGTCCTGCCAAACGACATTGTTTAGTCGACGGGACCCGGAGAAGGCCAACTCTGTGGGACCTAACCGGTTGCTGGGATTCGTGCGGCAGAAGGCAGTCCTGGAGGTATTCTGGTCTGATGCCATGAAGGGCTGTCCAAATCACAATAGATTAGATTAAATTTATTGGATTTATATGCCGCCCCTCTCCGTAGACTGTGCCTGTGTCGAGACTTTCAACATTTCAAAAGAATTCAAGAACACAATATGAAACACAAACAACAGCTGAGGAGCCTGATCAGACTAAACAAACAATAACCACACCACAGGTTCTGAATAACACTTCAATTCCCGTGCCTAGGAATCCATTCAGGACTTAAGAATCTCCTGAAAAGGCACAGATCTAATCTAGCTTTGGGGAAGCAGTGCTGCAAAGGGCAATTTGCAGTGAAGGGAAGAGACTTAATTCTTTTTGCACACGTAGGAAATCTTCAGAAAGAGGAGTCATGATCCTGAACTTTCTCCATTGCAGTGGAGACCAAACAGTGACACATTGATGAAATTAATTTGTGTATCTGAGAAGACAGAGAGTTTCACTACAACCAGCTGGGTTGCCCATATGGATGAGAGTTCTCTGCCCAGCCATGACACATTGCAATGATCCATCTGGAAGGTGATAAGAGAGAGGCATAACTCAAACTGTCAACAGCCCCAGGTTCTCTGCGATGTCCTTGCCAACTAGGGGTGAAAGAATGTGGGCTTTGACAATCCTTTGAAATCTTTCACAAATTTGTCACCTACCCTAACCCTATAAGCCTGTATGCTGATATTATTTACAGCATTGTATGATTTAATAGCTTTAGAAGTTACCACTTTTGGACTTTTTTTTTTTTTTTTTAAAAGCCTTGCTTGGGAATGAATGTCCTACTTAGTTATTACTTTTATTAACTACTTCTTGAACACAGTAGAGTAGTGAGGTCAGGCGGGGGTTCCCCACCACTACTGCTACTGGTGCGGTTGCATGCGCAGCTTTGCACCCCCAACACATGTGCACTGGCATGAGATTTGGCTTCTGCGCATGCCCAGGAAGCCCAATCTTGCACGAGGCTGCTCACGCATGCGAGATTTTGCTGATTTTTGATATTTTTTGCTTCGCAGATGCAAAAAAACAGCATAAATCAGTGAAATCTCACACACGCAAGAGTCCTTGTATGAGATTTGGTTTCCTGCACATGCACATAATCCAAATCTCACAACAACAACAACAACAACAACAACAACAACAACAATGATAATAATAAATATTTATTTATTTATTTATTTATTTATTCATTCATTCATTCATTCATTCATTCATTTATATGCAGCCCCGAGTCTACGGATAAAAACAGCATGTAACAATCCAATCCAATACTAAAATAACTAAAAAAAACTTATTATAAAAACCAAACATACATACAGACATACCATGCGTAAATTGTAAAGGCCTAGGGGGAAAGAGTATCTCAGTTCCCCCATGCCTGATGGCAGAGGTGGGTTTTAAGAAGTTTACGAAAGGCGAGGAGGGTGGGGGCAATTCTAATCTCTGTGGGGAGTAGATTTGTATGCCACCCCTGTCCGAGGACTTGGGGCGGCTCCCAACAATAATAAAATACAATAAACAGTGGTACAAATCTAATATTAGTAAAAACTAAAGTTAAAAGCCCTTAATATTAAAAAACAATCAATACTACACAATCATACCATTCTCAAGTGCTATAATCAGCAGGGGGGGGGAATCAGTGCCCCCATGCCTGGTGACATAAGTGGTTCTTTAACATCTTGTGGAAGACAGGGAGGGTGGGGGCGATACAAATCTCCGGGGGGAGCTGATTCCAGAGGGCCGGGGCCACCACAGAGAAGGCTCTTCCTCTGGGTCCCAACAGACGGCATTGTTTAGTGGACAGGACCTGGAGAAGGCCAACTCTGTGGGACCTAACCGGCAGCTGGGACTCATGGGCGCACATGTGTTGGAGATACACAGCTGCACATGCAGCTCCATTTTTCTTACCGGAACACCATCCTCCACTGTCGACCCAGGAACCCAATACTGAGTGAGGCCAAAAGTAACTCCAAATATATTTGAATTATTTTCATGTAATTATTTATTGTTAAATCTCTTGCAGGAGTTCAAAGAAGATTATATGTGAATCTCCTCTCTTTTTATTTCCGCAAAAACAACTCTCAGAGATAGGTTGGGTGTAAAGTTATTTTCTACATAGAAAAGTTACATCACATTTGATGGTCCTGCTAATAAGAATGTGATGACTGAACATGGGCCATGTATGTAAGAGGAGGGTGAATATTAAAACATTCATTCATTCAATTTTAGATGGTCACATCTCAAATTCATAGGTGGTTGTCAATAAAATGACACATAACAACAGAAAAAAAACACATACCTAATCTCCAGTTGAAGTAAAAATCAAAGTGCCAAGCAATAATTATTGTATGGTTTTGTCCCACTTCAGGACCCAATAGATTGGTGACAAACCTCTTTCTTTAAAGCCTATGGAAGCCCAGTGGTGTCACCTTAGCCTTAATGATGTCCAAGGGAGTTGGCAACCTCCTCAAAAGGGCAGGTGCCATGACAGAAAGGGCTACCATATAGCAATCCCTAATAGAAGGGATCCAGAGTATGCCTCTTCTCTGAGACATCATGGCATAGTCAAGGAGAGACACTCCTCCAAAAAGCCCATCCTCATGCCCTGAAGGATTTTATAGGTAGCAATCATCATCCTGAATTGAACCTGGAGTGATACCACCTGAGTCCTGTGTTATTGGGTGGCGTATAAGTCAAATTAATAAATACCAGCAGCCAATTTCTACAATGAAGATAACCATGCTCCATGAATCTTGCATGACTGAATTGGAGAGTGAAAAATGGCAGCAACAATATTGCCCCATCCCGCTCCACTCCAAGTCCATGTAGTGGACTTTCAATGTTTGGTTTCAAATGTAATTTGGGTACCCAAAATGTAGGTAGTAGCATTATTTCAGATTTTTAGTGTTTTTTCCCCATTTAAATTTAATTTTCCAATGGTTTAAAACCGTCAAGCCTGCTGAAACAACCTTTAGCTTGTTAACGATAATAAGACACTGAATCACCTTCATAAAAGACTCACAGAAAAACATTTCCACCTTCTTGAAACAGACAGATGGAAGGCATGTCTTGCTTGTAGATGCTCTTTCAGGTAACATTTGCTTGCTTTTCAATGCACAGCTGCTACCACTGACACAACTCATGCATGAATTTTATCACTTTGCTAATTTCCCCATCAGTCACAGTAGATATTGATTGTCCCCATTTAGAGATGCACACAGCATCTCCAAATGAAAAGTTATTTATAAAGCCCAGCATGGCATTTCATCCCTTAAAGAAACAACAAATGTGCTTTGTATTTTAAATTTTGTAACAAAACTCCAAAATTCAATCACACTGCTGCTTGAAAGCTCTTTGGCTCTATAAATGTGTCAGCTGCATATATGTATATAAACAAATATATATATAACCACTGTAATATGACTTCGGCTGAGAGACAATGACTGGCCTAAATCAGAACTTGACCAGAACTTGATTTCTTTGGTGCTTGTCCAACACCTTACAACTAAAGGGACAATTAGGCTGAAAGCAATAATTATGGAAAACTATATACTGTATAGCTCTGAGTAATAAACATCTGCATCCTTTCCAATTGGGATTCAGGCATAGTCATGGGATGGAAACTATCTTGGTTGATTTATTTATTTTTATTTATTTATTATTTAGATTTGTATGCCGCCCCTCTCCGCAGACTTGGAGATATTTTGGGGGATCCAAGGTGTGATCCTCCTTGTCCAATATCATTGACTATTATATTATTTTAGGCTATTTGCAAGGACTTAGAGTTGGGAACTGCTTGAAATCTCCTGCTCCTTCCAGAATTGTTGGCTTGAATTGGTAGTGGAAGAGAAATCAAGCACGTGGACATTTCATTCCATTATATGGCCCATGGTAGAAAAAAAAATTAAGCTGAATATTCTGGTAAATGGGGATGAGGCTTGGAGGTCCAGATTAGGACCTTGAAACCTTCAGGAATACATGGAAGTTAAGGTCAGTTGTTCCATAAAAGCCAATTTAAGTTTTATTCAATTACATCCAAGGAAGGTGTGCTGGGAAATCCTTTTTCCATTAAAGAATAATGTTAGGCAAGGACTTGCAATCAGGTTGTTTAACTTATTTGAAATTGTGTGCTGGTAAGCTTTATTGACCAACCCCTTGATAGTTTCTGGTAATTGTCTCCAAAACCTTTTGCTGCTGAAGTTTAATAGATTTGTGCAAAGCTGCTTTAGTTCTACATTTGTTCTATCTTAGGGTCTGTGAGCCATAAGTCCCATACAGTATGGAATTGTTGTGCCTGGTCTTTTGTGAGAGATTGATGCTTCAGATGCTATTTATCACCACCATAGTACTTGTCCCCCCCATAGCTGGTTTTCCAGATGACTGCAGAGTAAAAATACATTTACTCTGTTTACAGAGGTGGGCTGTTTTGTCTGGTGATGTGTCTCAAAAATACAAGGGCTGTAAAAGATTTATTTTCACTTTTCATAGTTTGTTTCATTGTCAGCCAGATGTTGGCATTTTTAACAACCTATTGAGGCCATCTAAGGACCTGGGATAAGCAGAAATTGTTTGATTGTATTAAAGGTATTGCTTGAGGATATTAAAGTTACATTCCCGTTTTAATTGTTATTATTATAACTTTTTAAAATTATTTTGTTGTTGCCATATGCCTTCAAGCGAGTGCTGATTCTGGCTGAAGATTTGGA
The DNA here is from genome assembly GCF_031021105.1 of Erythrolamprus reginae. Classification (NCBI taxonomy): domain Eukaryota; kingdom Metazoa; phylum Chordata; class Lepidosauria; order Squamata; family Dipsadidae; genus Erythrolamprus; species Erythrolamprus reginae. The sequence goes on along the minus strand of NC_091950.1, from coordinate 266,456,315 downwards.
CAAGTCCCTGCAACTTTTAAAAAAAATTGTTATTGTTGTTGCTGTTGTTGTTGTTTGTTGTTTGTTTGTTGTTTGTTGTTGATAATAATTTAATAATAATTTAATAATAATAATAATAATAATAATAATAATAATAATTTATTAGATTTGTATGCCGCCCCTCTCCGAAGACTCGGGGCGGCTCACAACAACAATAAAACAATGTTATAATGGAAACAAATTTAATATTAAAAAAAAAAAGTTAAAAACCCACCATTTAAAAAACCATACAACACACACATACCATACATAAAATGTAAAAGCCTGGAGGAGGTGTCTCAGTTCCCCCATGCCTGGCAATACAGGTGGGTTTTAAGTAATTTGCGAAAGACAAGGAGGGTGGGGGTAGTTATAATCTCTGGGGGGAGTTTATTCTAGAGGGCCAGGGCCACCACAGAGAAGGCTCTTCCCCTCGGGCCCGCCAAACGACATTGTTTAGTCGATGGGACACGGAGAAGGCCAACTCTGTGGGACCTTATCGGCCGCTGGGATTCGTGTGGTAGAAGGCGGTTTCAGAGGTATTCTGGTCCGATGCCATGTAGGGCTTTAAAGGTCATTACCAACACTTTGAATTGTGACCGGAAACTGATCGGCAGCCAGGGCAAGCCGCGGAGTGTTGGAGAAACATGGGTGAATCTGGGAAGCCCCACGATAGCTCTCACAGCCACATTCTGCATGATCTGGAGTTTCCGAACACTTTTCAAAGGTAGCCCCATGTAGAGAGCGTTGCAGTAGTCGAACCTCGAGGTGATGAGGGCATGAGTGACTGTGAGCAATGACTCCCTGTCCAAATAGGGCCGCAACTGGTGCACCAGGTGAACCTGGGCAAACGCCCTCCTCACCACAGCCAAAAGATGATGTTCCAATGTTAGCTGTGGATCGAGGAGGATGCCCCCCCCCAAGGTAATGGACGGACAGATGGAATTGTTATGGTTATGGTTATGGTTATGGTATTGGTATTGGTATTGGTATTGGTATTGGTATTGGTATTGGTATTATTATTATTGTTGTTGTTGTTATTGTTATTTATACTTGTAAGAACATAAGAAGAACCATGCTGAATCAGGCAAAGTCCATCGAGTCCAGCATTCTGTGTCACACAATGGCCCACCAATTGTCCATGGGGATCTTGAGCAGAAAGAGAAGGCTAGACCCTCCCTTTCCCCTGACCCCCAACAAATGGTACTCAAGGGAATCCTGCCTGCCTCAACCAACAGAGAGGCAGCCCATGGACATCCATTTCAATAACCACCAATACATTTGGCATCCATGAATCTGTCTTATCCTGCCTTGAAGCTATTAAGGTTGACAGCTGTCACGACCTCTTCTGGAAGTGAATTCCATAAACAAATGACCCTCTGGGTGAAGAAATATTTCCGTTGATTTGTCCTCACTTTCTTACCTATGAGCTTTAGGGAGTGCCCCCTTGTCCTAGTATTGTGCGATAGAGAAAATATTTTTCTCTATCCACCTTTTCTACCCCACGCATGATTTTATACACTTCGATCAAGTCACCCCTTAAATGCCGTCTTTCAAGGCTGAAGAGACCAAGGCGTTGCAACATGGTATCATAAGGGAGATGCTCCATTTTCTTTATCATTCTTGTTGCCCTATTTTGCACCTTTTCCAGTCCCATTATATCCTTCTTGAGGTGTGGTGACCAGAACTGTACGCAGTACTCCAAGTGTGTGCCGCCCCTCTCCAGAGTCTATGGAGCTGATAATATTTTCAGATCTGGTTTGCCTTTGCTTGCTTCCTGGGGCTGGAAGAAAAGGTTCCCCAAGCTGACTTTGTGCCTCAGGTAGAATTAGAACTCACAATCTCCCAGTTCCCACCAATGCCTTAAACACTACACAAACTGGCTTTCTCAGGAAAACATAGTTAATGGATGGACTGTACCAGAGGAATTTTATATGAGATTCTGATCATGGCCAAGGTCAACTGAAGTAGTTTTACATGTAGTCTACCTTTGGAAATGATTACATGATCTAGTCCTGTGATGGTGAGCCATTGGTATGGGTGCCAATGGTGGCATGTGGAACCATATCTGAAGGCACGCCATATCTGAGGCTTTGCCCTATGTTAGCTCTAGTGCACATATGAGTGCTGGCCAGCTGATTTTTGGCCTTCTGGAGGGCAGGGGAAGGCTGGAGAAAGGCCATAGAACAGGACAGATATTACATGGAAAAATAGATGTAGAAGAAACACCATTTTTTCTTTTGTGTAAGTTTCATTGTGTTCAATAAATAATTGCTGAAGAAAAAAATATGGTGCATTACTTTCTGGGTGACCCTCGTAAAATAAAATAAATATATTTTATATTCTGTGGCTTTCAGACTGAATAAATTACTGAATGATTTTAGCATTAGGCCCTGGAATCAATATGTTTTTAATATTTTTCTTACTATTATAAAATTATGGCAGTTGAAGGAAGTGTCTTACAATATTTTAAAAGCTAATGAATTCATTATTTCTTAACCTTTTATGAACTAGGATGACTTTAAAAAATGGATAATATATATATATATATATATATATATATATATATATATATATATATATATATATATATTTCACTCTTCAGATTACATAGGCTAGGTTGGTAACATTACATATCTCTCAAAATGACTTCCTTACTATTTTATTGTAACAAAAGAGTAGGTATATTGCTTTTTATATTTTATGATGTGGAGGAAAAAATAATTTAAAAATATTCTGAAAAAAAAAGAATGGTTAGGAGCAGTATCCAATGTTTTCTTTAGGTACGTCTTCACCTGTCTATGAAAATGATATCCCTCCATCCCTCCTTCCCTCCATCCACCTATCTGACAAGAAGTAACCTCATCCAATTACTTTTTAATCTCTCTCTCTCCCTCCCTCCCCCTCCTCTCTCCATAGTTGCCATTTTGTGGGAGCACACAGAGTACAAGATATCATATACTCAAACTATACTTGTAGATTGCTTTTATAATTCCAGCTTTGCATCTAGTCCAAAATGATTGCTTAGCTCTGTCCTACTCTATTTGTTTAGGCTTGAAGTGGGATTTAATTAACATAGCAAAACTGGAATAATTATGCCATCACTAATAGCTGCTGCTACATTGAGTCATTTTGCTTATATTCACTTTATTTGGCATCACCAGAGATAATTCCTTGCAGTCCTATAATGTCTATTCAGAAATTAGTCCCACGGAGATCAGTGAGCCTTTACACTTCTGTAAATGGTATAGGGATTTACATTTTTGGCATAACTTTTTTTCAACAGTTGCTAAGTAAGCCAAGATTTCATTCTTGTATTTATGTATAACATAAACAAATATGCACAGAGTCCCATTTTATGAAACTCCCTGTGCCAAGGATATCTGTCACTTATTGCACTTATTGCAAAAAATTCTAGGAACTGCGCATGAAAATTTCATGCCTCCAGGTGCTCCATGGATTATTCATGAAGCTAGTGGAGCTGTCACCATGGGAGCCAATCGGCTACAACGTATTTAGCATATTAATGCCTCTTTTTTTTTTTATTTAGTGCATGAGAAGTTCTATCACACCACCTGGAACACAAGCACAAACCGCTGTTGACTCCGGGAGCTTGGTAATATGAAATCAGGAATGTGGAGATCTTTTTTGGAGGAGGGGGAAAAAAATATCCATCCCAGACGTGGATCTGAATTTTCCTTCTTAAGCAACGTCCTCCAACTGAAATGTAAACCTCCTGAAAACCTTTTGTTTTCATAATAATGTTTTCTCTTTTTTTAATCTGTTGGGAGCTTCGGCTCATTACATGCTCTGTCCTATTGCCTTGGCACATTCTTGGGAAAGATTTTAATGGGTAAGCCGCATGATTTGTCAGACGTTACATCAGAATGATTTAATACATCAAGGGCAAGATTGGATGTCAGGTCCAGCTGCTAATGTAGTTTCTTCAGCAGGTTGATTGGATGGACTTCTAAAAACAACTGCTAAACTGTCGCTATTCATTTGGCAGTAGGTCTGCCTAAAGCAGTGATGGCAAAACGTTTTTTCCTTAGGTGCCGAAAGCATGTGTGTATACGCTATCGCGCATGCGCAAGTGCCCACACCCAAAATTCAATGCCTGGGGATGGTGAAAATGACTTCCCCTACCCCCCAGAAGCCCTCTGGGGTAGAAACAGCTATTTCACAACTTCTGGTTGGCCCAGTAGGCCTGTTTTTCATCCTTCCTGTTGTGTCCAGAGGACAGTTAGGCCTTGTACCCGCCCCACATTCCTTGGGCGGGAAAATACTGCAAGGTGATTGGTTGGCTCAGCCTGGCAGCCGGCATATATATAGCTGCCAGGCACGGCCATGTTTGTCTCGTTTCCAGTTCTGTAACTGTTACTTCTGTTAATAAAGAACCGTTACTTATTACAAGATTGCAGTCCTTCATTCCTGAAAGGATTTAACACTTCCCAGGTTCCAGAGGCTTCCCCCTCTGCCCCGGAGGCCCTCCGCAAACTGAAAATGCCCTCCCATAGCTTCTGTGGGAGCCAAAAATCAGTTGGCCAGTGTGCAAATGAACGTGGGAGCTGTTTTTGGGCAATGGCTCGCGTGCCGGCAGATACGGCTCAGTGGCACTCATGCCATAAGTTTGCCATCACTGGCCTAGAGGGAGGCAGGACCAGGCCAAGGACTTGTTTTGCCTAGGACTTAAGCAGGGTTTCTCCTCACCCAAGGAGGAGAACAAACAAGAATGGTTGCTGTACAGGAAGCAGTGGGCTTCAAAGGCTTGGAACAACATATCTAATGCCATGTGAAACATTCACAGCGTTGCCAGGAAGTGTTTATTATAAAGCATTCACACTGAGCTTTGTGAAATTGAGCCAGGGAGAATCTCTTCTTCTCCGGACAAACTGGAGTGTGATACCACATGGCAGCAATATGTGGGATGTGTGGTTGAGAGGTCATGTCTAGGTGCTTCTGAATATAGAGAGATGAATTCATTTCTGCTTATCTTATAAAAGCCGTGTATGGGGTGCTCAGGGAAGGGTAGCACCTCCGGTGCAGGGGCATGTCCAGTGAAGGGCTCCCCATCGCACTGGTGTGCTACCAGTGACTGGCAGGTGTGCACACATGTCTACAATGCGCATGTATGTGCGCAGTCATGAGATTTGGCTTCTGTGCATGTGCAGAAAGCAAAATCTTGCACGAGGATGTGCATGCTCATTTCCGGTGATTTCTTTGCTTCTGTGCATGCACAGAAGCAAAAAAATGCCAAAACCAGCACAATCTCATGCGTCTTCGCATGAGATTTCACTTCCTGCGCATGCACAGAAATCGAATCTCATGCGGGCATGCATGTGCATGCATTGGGGATGTGGAGATGCACGCACATCTCCATTTTTCCAACCGGGACTGCGAACCAGATTGTTGATGCAGCAGTCCACTACTGGGCATGTCATGTCCTTTTACGGCAGCTCATAAACTTAATATTAACCGCTCCAAACTTGACTGTAAAAAATATGACTTCAGTAACTGAGTTGTCGAAGTGTGGAACTCATTACCGGACTCCATAGTGTCATCCCCAAACCCCAACAATTTACCCTTAGATTATCTATTGTTGACCTATCCAGATTCCTAAGAGGTCAGTAAGGGGCGAGTACAAGTGCACTAGAGTGCCTTCTGTCCCCTATTTCTCCTATACCTTTCTTCTATTCCTATATCTCTTCTTCTATTCTTTCATTGATATGTTCTATTCCTATATCTTCTCTTCTATTCTTTCTTAGATATATTTTACTATGAGTATCTCCTTTATAACCTTCATCATGTATTTTACTATGTGTATATATATATACCCACTAAAACCCTCATTGTGTATTAAATAAATGAATGAATGAATGAATGAATAAATGAATAAATGAATAGATAGATAGATAGATAGATAGATAGATAGATGGATGGATGGATGGATGGATGGATGGATGGATGGATGGACGGACGGACGGACGGACGGACGAACAAACAAACAAACAAATAAATAAATAAATAAATAAGTATAGGGCAGTTTTTAGGGCAGCTTGTTCATCTTTGGTCCCAACTACTGTCTGATTCTAGTATTTGAAAAACAGAGGTAGAAGTAGTGGGTGATGCTTCATTCATGACGAACCTATGGCACAGGTACCACAAATGGTGCACAGAGCCACATCTGCTGGCATGTGAGCTGTTGCCTTAGCTCAGCTCCAATGTGTATGTATGTGCCAGCCAGCTTATTTTTGGCTCACACAGAGGCTCTGAGAGGACATTTCTGGCTTCCATACTGCCTCCAAGGAGATGGAGGAGGGTGTTTTTACCCTCCCACATCTCCAGGGAAGCCTTTGGAGCCTGCGGAGGGCAAAACAAAAGCCTATTGGGCCCACCAGAAGTTGGGAAACAGGCCCTTTCCAGCCTCTGAGTGGTGGACGAAACTGTTTTTGCCCTCCCCAGGCATTGAATTATGGGTGTGGGCACTCGCACATGCATGGTATCACATGCACATGCTCTTTTGGCACCCGAGGGAAAAAAGGTTCTCCATCACTGTTCTAGGGCATTGAAATTTCCATTTTACTGTGCATCCCCAGGGTCAATAATATTCTCAGCCTAGGGGAATTTGCAAATATTATACTTACCACTAGACTGGCCTTCCTATGCTGGAATTAACTTTCACCTAAAAATACCATTTGCTTTTCAACCAAGCTACTCAAACACTCATGTGCAAAATGTCCCTAAGGTGGAAAATATCTCTGTGTTGGTGATTTGAGATACTTGAGCTTCAGGGAGCTAGGAAGCAGGCAGCATTACCATGGATGGGAACTGATGAATATCTCAGCCCCATAGCTGCCTGCCTCTTCCATCTCTCTTTGGAGGTCAGAGCTTCCAAAGCATGATGGAGTTTTTGCAGTAGACTGCAAAGCATTGAGTGGCCACACAATATTCTTGGTCTTTTTTTTCCTCTTCACACATTACAGCTGTGTAGTGAGGGAACTAGTGGATTATGGCATGGAAAATGGCTTTCAGATCTATCCTGTGTTGCTCTCACAATATTGTTGCTATGGAAAATAGGAAGAGGGAAGACTGCATATGCTGCCTTTTGATTTTGGAGGACCGGTGGAATATATATATATAAAACAACAACACCACAAAACACTCAAAAACTGAAGCAATGTGGCAGCACTGGAATAGCTGATCAAAGGTCAGCCTACTTCCGTTATTGATCAGTTGAAGGTAGCCCTGGCTGTTGTGTGATTTGAATCCTACATGGGCTCTTATAAGAATGACTCTAGGGCAGTGACAGCAAACTTATGGCACAGGTGCCACAAGTAGCACATTGAGCCATATCTGCTGGCACATGAGCTGTTGCTGTAGCTCAGCTCCAGTGTGCATGTGTCCACTGGTCAACTGATTTTTGGCTTGCAGAGACTCCAGGAGGGCATTTTTGGCGTTGTTTTGGAGTTGTTTTCACCCTCCCCAGGCATTGAAGTATGGGTATGGGCACTTGTGCATGTGCGATAGCGTGCATGCACGCTCTTTTGGCACCCAAGGAAGAATGGGTTCACCTCTCTGCTCTAGGAGTTTATATATTTTAGTTTTATCACATTTTTGGGTTGGAAACACATTCAGGAATCCATTAGGGGCTTCTATGGAGCTTCCTTTGGTCATGATCTCCAGGCCTGTAAGCTACCTGTCATCATGTCTGAAATATTGCATGTCTTCCTTTCATATCCTTAGATGAAGGGGCTAACAGAAGGAGGTGGTATATCTGCAGTTCTCTTAGACAGCAAGACGATTATATACTTTGGATTAGGATATTTTATTCTGCTTGGCAGAACTCCCCAAGGTCTCAGGTGGAGGTTTGCTCCTGTTTTGCTAGACTGAGGAAGTGACTATACTCCTTCCATTCTAGATCAGATCTATTTGGGTTCAGTCAGAAGCCTGTTCAGTCCTGCTTTCTCCATTAAAAAGGAACCAAGAAATGGCTCTCTATGTGTTTCCAATAAATGTGCATTTCTGCCCCCATCTTATTTTCTTTAAGAAAGTTTGTAAGTCATTCAGGGTAGGGAAAAATGAGCTTCTCTGATGGTTTACAAAATTCATCACAGATCAATAAAGCACCATTGAAGTCCAATTAACTGCAGAACACCACCTCTATTAATAGTCTAAGAAGAGTTTGAAGATGTTTTTTGGAAGAAAAAAGAAACTGTATTCCTGCAAGGAAGTAAAAGTCAAATAAAGCTGGCAGAGATTGCATTCCTTTAAAAAGCAACATCAAACTATCCCATTGAACAAAGGAATGTCTTTTTAAAAAAACTCCAAGGAAAAGTGTCCCTTCCTTCCTTCCTTCCTTCCTTCCTTCCTTCCTTCCTTCCTTCCTTCCTTCCTTCCTTCGATCCTTCCCTTCGCCGCCCTCAAGATAAAGGCTCTATTATTTATCTCAGTGTTAAAGCTCAATTCCAGTAGAGCGGAAGTCAAAGTGATCACCAGAATGGTGATGAGGAATGTAGAATAGGAGACCTGTACAGCTCTGTTCTGTTTCACATCAAAATTTTCCTTCCCACATTAAAATTTATGATGGTAAAAATATTGCAGAGCTATAGCATTTTTGACTAGAGCAGATAAAGCCATTTCAGTCTGAGAGGTTGTTAAACAAACCACCTCAAAAAAAAGAGATAAATTACTTGCTTTGGTACATGAATCAGCTGAGCTGATAATTAGGCGGTCTTTCTCAGCAGGGTTTCCTCAAAATGTTGGGCCTGACATGCTCTCCATTCTGTGGGTCACGCATCCAAATCGAGTAGTCCCATAATGACACACAGAGAAGTTGTTTAATACCAACCACTTACTTTTAATGAGACACTTACTGGATGCTCTGAAGGATGTGATCTGGTTATAGATCCCAGGTGCCTTTTATTTCACAGCTGCCTTTTCTGTCTGGATCAAGTAGCGTAATTAATTCTTATATTTATTTTATGTCCTTATATGCTGCATCCACATCTATAGCAAGCATGCATCCAGGTAGATTTGGCGGGGAACAGAACCACTGAACTTCATTAACTCTCTCTCTCTCTCTCTGTGTCATAGGTGGACGTGTGAGGAAGGCAAAACCACTTAGGGCAAGATTTATAAGTCATATCACATGTGTACAAACTGCACCAGGGCTAGAATGAGGAAGAACTCCGAAAAACAAGCAACCTTTCTCAAAGTGTTCAAGATTAGATTAGATTAGATTAGATTTATTGGATTTATATGCCGCCCCTGTCCACAAACTCACAACAAAGTAAAAACAATACATAATAACAAATCCAATACCCACCAATCCAATTACAATGTTAAGCTAAAAAATTCATAAAAAAACAACCCCAGAATATTAAAAAACAAGCACACAATCAATCTAACACCAAAGCAACATGGGCAAGGGGGAGATGTTTCAGTTCCCCCATGCCTGACGGCAGAGTTGAAGAATGGAAGGGAAGGGAAGTGGAGGGGAGGGGAGAGGAGAGGGGAGGGGAGGGGAGGGGAGGAGAGGAGAGGAGAAGAGAGGAGAAGAGAATTTTTTATTGACCAAGTGTGACTGGACACATAAGGATTTTATCTTTGCTGCATATGCTCTGAGTGTACATAAAAGAAAAAGATACATTTATCAAGAATCATGAGGTACAATATTTAATGATTGTCATAGGGGTTAAATAAGCAATGAGTAGTGTTGGGCGAACCCAACAAAGTTCGGATTCGGGTTCGGTACCTGAATTTTTATTTTTTATTTTTTTAAAATGATTTTTATTTACATATAAACAGTTAAACAGATAAACATTGGCAACTTACAGTACATTACGTACAGTACAAACAAAAAGTTAAAAGAACTTTTGAGTTCGACGCTCGGGAAAGTGCCAGGAAGCGCTGCTGCCCAGCTGTCACCTTCCAGAACAGTCAGGGTGCTTTCTGGCGCTCTCCCGAACCTGAGCCCAAACCCAAACTTTTGCCAAACTTTGGCATTCTGGAGACTGCTGAGAAGCACCCCGGCTGTTTCTGAAGGTGACAGATGGGCAGCGACGCTTCCCAGAACAGCCGGGGAGCTGTCGGTCGGTCAGGAGACGCAAAAAGAGGTGGGGAATCCCACGAGGGGATTCCAGGGGTGGAGCTTTGACGTCACTGAGATGTCCTTCCTGGAGTCCCCATTTCAGCTGGCCAGGAAGGACGTCTCAGTGACATAAAAGCTCCACCCCTGGAATCTCCTCTTGGAATTCCCCACCTCCTTTTTCACCTCCCGACTGGCTGACAGCTCCCCAGCTGTTTCGGAAGGTGACAGCTGGGCGGCGGCGTTTCCTGGTGCTCTCTCGACCCCGAACCTGAACTTTTGCTGAACTTTTGCAAAAATTTGTGTTTGGGTTCAGTATACTAAACCACGCAAAGTTCAGTATGAACCCGAACTTTGCAGGTTCGGTTCGCCCAACACTAGCAATGAGGAAACAATCAATATTAATAAAAATCTCAAGAATACAAGCAACATGTTATAGTCATACAATCATCAGTGGGAGGAAAAGTAGAAGAAAATAAACACTAAGCCAGTTAGTTCCATTTTGAATACAAGTGGTCCTTGACTAACAGCAATTCAGTTAGTAACTTAAAATGGCACTGAAAAGGCGATTTATGACCATTTCTCACACTGTTGACCATTGCAACTTCACCACAGTCAGATAATCAAAATTCAGATGCTTGGCAAATGGGATGTATTTATGACAGTTGCACTGTCCCAGGGTCATGTGACCACAATTTGTAACCTTCCCAGCCAGCTTCCGACAATCAAAGTCAAGGAAGAAACCAGATCTGCTTAACAACCACATGTTTCACTTAACAATGGCAGGGACCCACTTAAGGAACATGACAAAAAAGTTGTCAAATGCAAAGGCAAACTTACTGCCTAGCTTAAAAGAAATGTCAAGTTCAGTTGTGGTTATAAGTCGAGGACTACCTATATGTCAAACTTTTGTTAGATGTCAGAGATGTTGGTATTAATGCCAAGGCTCTCATTTTTATCCAGGGATATCTCTTCAATCCGTCAAACATGACGATTTAGATTAGAAAAAAACCTCAAGTGATTATTTTCTCTCACCTCACTCCATCATTGCCTTGGGAACCATTGTTAAGGAGTGTGCAGAACAACCCTTGAGTTATCAAGGACATGCACAGAGGAAAACGTGGGATTCCAACATACATCCAGGAGATATGAGTAATTATTCAGTCATACAAAACAGATACATTAAAGTGTATTAAATAGCCTTTACTTTTAGAAATAGCACAGTCGTTAAACAGTCTGGTCATATACATTCAAATCAGTCAATATCTCTCAATAGAATAATAATATTACAAGCCTGTTTTTGTCTTAAATATCAGACATACATCACAGCTTACAAATACATTAAACTACCATCGAACACACAGAGCTTAGCCACAGTGAATCAGCAGAAAGAATCATACTTCTGGCTCCCTCTTATAGCAATTTGCAACACAACTTCTTAAAGCTACAGTACTTTAATACATACAAACATTCATTGTTAGCTTGTTTATATATTGCAAACCCAAGTTTCTTGTACAGAGTAGTAACAAATTAATTTGTAGTTAAATTACTTTTAATATTAGATCTGTTTATATGGTCTTTTTACTGTTATTAGCTGCCCCGAGTCTGCGGAGAGGGGCGGCATACAAATCTAATAGATAGATGATAGATAGATAGATAGATAGATAGATAGATAGATAGATAGATAGATAGACAAACAAATACAAGCAAGCAAGCAAGCAAGCAAGCAAGCAAGCAAGCAAGCAAGCAAGCAAGCAAACAAACAAACAAACAAACAAACAAACAAACAAATAACCATTTTCCTTCTCCTTGTTCTCCTCCTCCTTCCTCTTCCCTCTTCCCACTCCTTCAGATCTTCACTCTACTTCTATCTTTCCCCCTTGCTGCATCCCTTCTTTCTTTTCCTAGTTGGCTCTGCCATGGAATTACTTTAAGAATTTTCAGTGCCTGTTGGTTTTGGCCCTCTTCCTCATCTCTACCACAGCTGTGTAATATCCTGACCCTCGGAGTGGCAGCTGCTTGCTTGATGCAGTTCTGAGTCCTGTTTTGGAAAGTAAATACTTTTTCCAGATGGAAAAAGAAAAGAAAATCTACACAGGGAACTGCCAAACTGTAATGATCTCTCCTCTCTTCTTGTCGACTACTGCATGCCATAAATAGAGTTATTTGTAGAGCTGGCAGAAAGGGAGACATGACTTAGCATTAGCTAAAGACCCATGCCTCAGGAAGGGGATCCATACTGGCAAGGGATTTCTATAACTGCTTCTATCCTTCAGTCTTACTGTTATGTTTGCAAGTTGCTAGAATAAAGGTGATCGCTGATTGGAGCAGGGCGACCAATAAGAAGCCTGCTAGCGCAACCAATGGGAAGCATAGGCGCGACCAATAAGGAGCCTCCGGGCTCAACCAATAGGAAGCTCCAGCGCAAAGTCTTGAAACATTGTCACCAATCCCTGCGCTAGTAACAATGTATATAAGGTGCGGTTTTGGCCGCTTATTTTTTAAGTCGCTACCTGCCTGCGAGCTGGTCACTTTAGATGTTCCTGATTATTAAATAAAGAGCTGTTATCCTCTTCATCAGCCTCCAGCCTCTGATTTAACACTTACTATATTTGTTAATCTCCCCCTTGAATGGTAATGTGGTTATACATAGGAGGAGCTATTCCCTACTTGCTCATTGCAGGTAGCTTGCAAGCAGGTGGTGATGATTCTGAACAAGTGAAGGAGGAGCAGTTGGCAACTGCGCAGGTGAAAAACTGGATCCAATGATACAGAAAACTCTGAAGAGCGGTAAGACTTAGAGCTAGTATTGGATGTAGGCTCCAGAGAGCTAGAGGGTCAAAGGTTATGGCTTTTCAATGGACAATGTCAAATTTTATTGATACAGACTGATGCTTCATTAATGTTTACAGGCTGCATTTCTGTTCTATTCAATTTTATTACAGCAAGGAGAATGTAACTGCTGAGATAAAGATCAGAGGATCTAAAGAGGACTAGGGTTTGCATTCACCATCCACACAGATTTTTCCAATTTAAGGGATGCCTTGAACACATCTTGGTTTAATTAGCCAACTGCACTGTTCAGAAATAAATACTGGCATTTGTCAGGCACGCTGTATTAGTGGGTGGATGAAATCTTAATTCTCCCTTTTCCCCCTGATGCTTTTTGACCCCCTTTCCCTTTTAAAGCTGAGCTTAGTAGCATATGGCTTTCTAGACATTGCATTGCATTGTTGGTCTCCAACATCCATCGGGTTGGGAGTTATGAGCTCTAATTCTTGTAGCATTTGAAGACTATAGGTTTTCAATAGTTATATAAAGCAGGGGTCTCCAACCTTGGCAACTTTAGGACTTGTCGACTTCAATTCCCAGAGTTCCTCAGCCAGCATAAAACTGGCTGAGGAATTCTGGGAGTTGAAGTCCACAAGTGTTAAAGTTGCCAAGGTTGGAGGCCCCTGATATAAAGTATCCTTCCTTCAGTTTCTCAGATTCTTTATAGGGACTAATCTACCATATTTTTCAGAGTATAAGGCACCAGAGTATAAGGCACCCTCCAAAGAGGGTGGAAATCTTGGTGCATCTTATACACCGAATGCAGCCACTTTTGTTGTCCCGAAGCCCCACCGCCCCACCTGCAGAGAACATTTGGGTACGGGGGGATGGCAAAAATGCCCCTGTTTTTGCAGAAAGAACGGGCCATTTTTTGCCCAGTTTTTTGCCAAAATGGAGTGGGGAAACGATCTGGGGAGTCTGCAGAGCGCTCCTGGGGACTGGGGGAAGGTAAGAATGTCTCCATTTTTGTGAAAAAACAGGCAAAACATGGCCCATTTCCCACAAAAATTAGGGGATTTTTGCCATCCCCCAGCACCCAAAAGCTGTCCACAGGCTCCCCAGACCCTTTGCCCACCCACTTTTTGCAAAAAAAAAAAAAAAGGGGTGAAAAATGGCCCGATTTTTGAAAAAAATGGGATATTTTTGCCTTATAGCATGACTGGAGGAGGAATTCTGGGAATTGAAGTCCACTAATCTTAAAGCTGACAAGTTTGAAGTTTGTAAAAAGTGTACATGGTTGTAAAAAGTATTCTGCTACACTGGTATTTTATGAAATAATATATTATTATACCATTTGGTTCAGAATATTTTTTTCCCTTGTTTTCCACCTCTAAAATTTAGGTGCATCTTACACTCTGGTGCATTTTATACTCCGAATAAATATGATAATCTAAGATTTCTTTGAACAATACAGGTAGTCCTCAACTTACAACAGTTTATTTAGTAACCGTTCAAAGTTACAATAGCATTAAAAAAACTGTGACATATGACCTTTTTCAAAGTTACGACCTTTGCAGCATCCCCATGGTCATGTGATCAAAATTGAGAGGCTTGGCAACTAGTTCATATTTATGACCATTGCTGTGTCCCAAGGTCATGCAATCCCATTTTGCGCCCTTCTGACAAGCAAAGTCTTTCGTAAATTATGTCTTTCGTAAATTACTCAAGACCCATCTATACCACCAGGCATGGGGGAGTTGAGACACCTTTCCCCCAGGCTTTTTTTTTATATTTATGTTTGGATATGTATGTGTTGTTTGCTTTTTAAACAGGATAGGGTTTTTATATGCTTTTTAATATTAGATTTGTTTTCGCTAGAATATTGTTTTTATTGTTGTTGTGAGCCGCCCGGGTCTTCAGAGAGGGGCGGCATACAAATCGAATAAATTGAATTGAATTGAATTGAAAGTCAATGGGGAAGCCAGAAACACTTAAACGTCCTGGTTACTAACTTATAAATGACAATTAATTAATTGTTATAATTAGTAACAATTCTGGAAATAAAGATCGCAAAATGGGCCAAAAATTCACTTAGCAAGTGTCTCACTTAACAACAGAAAATTTGAGTTCAGTTGGGATCATAAATTGGTTCAAGAAAACAAAATGAATTCTGCTAAAAGAGCCAAGCAACTAAGGGTGTGTGCATGAAACGTTGTGAAAAGATTTGGGAACAACGCAGGCAGAGGGTTGTCCCACTTCTTTTGTTTTTTATGATTATCAGAGTAGCCACAGATGGTCTTTTTCTCTACTTCAAGCAGCTTGGCAGAAGACATTTCCCAGAGCCAGTCCTAGCATTATACAAATAGTAAAATTAGAACCGTTACTGGAGTGTACAATTACCAATGCAGGTGGGGACTCTATTCATTTACAAACCACACGCTCTGAACTTAGCATAGAAACTGGTCAGGCTTTCCACTCAACGATAGATGTGAATTCAGATTAAATTATTTTTTTCATCGAAAGAGCAGATCATCAAAGGGAGCAGATGTTACTGCACAAATCCACTGTATGATGAACTGTGTTCAGAATTAAACCAAAATGGTTCAAATTACATAGTGATGTTTAAATGAAGATTTTTGTTGTTGTTTTTAGGGAAGTGCAAGTATACTCAATAGTACCAACAAAGGTGTTTACTCTTGATCCCCCCCTCGCTGTTGCCATTATAATACTGTTGGCATTATTCCTTACCTTCAGCAAGAAGTAAAGGTACATCAAATAACTAAAACTTAGTAGCTCTCAGTACAATCATAATCTTGAGGTAGCAGATCTATTCAAACACACACACGCATATGTCAATTAAATAAAATTATGCCGTTTGAAAAAAAGACGTTATTCAGATCTAAGACAGTAGCTATATCCTCCTAAAAAGACTAATTTTAATGCAGAAATCAGAATTACCATTATTATTTTATTGAGCGGAAAGGTTTTATTCCCTTAAAAGAAAAACATAAATGAGATAAGGTAAATTAATGCAACATTTTTCACCAGAGTGCAACAATAATAAAGAGCACTCTTCTGCAGTGAACAAATAACACACCTTCGTTTGGCGTTCTCAAGATCTTCAGAGTGGTATATTACCCATTTTTGCAACTCTTTTGTTCTCCTCTGAGAAAACCACAATGGTCCAATTTCTCCTTGTTGGAGTTGTGTTGCCTTGATTAGAGCTATGCAATCTTGCTTTCAAACAAGATGTATAATTTCTGTGTAGGACATGCGTTCAAGCCACCGATTTTTGTGGATTAAGACAAATTGCTCAATTTTGTCTTTGTGGATTTCGCAGTTTTAGGGCATCTCCAACTTCCCTGCTTGGCTTCTGTGAAAGAGCCTTCAGAAATGAATGCCATTTTGATCCCCTGGGATAATGAGTGAGGGGGGATGGAGGAGGAAAGGGAGAGGATATTTTGAACTGGGCATCCTTCAAAGCAGCCAAGGGTCACCAAATAAAGAGCACAGCTTCTTAAATGAGTCATTTACTCTTCCAGAATGCCAGCTGCCCTTCAGCCCCGTTTGGACAATTGGGAAATCAGGAGAGACATGTTTCTTTGTCATATTCAGATTAAATTTTAAAATGGTTTGTGTGTGACAGTATCTGCTAGCATACCAGCCTGTGGTAATTTTTTTTAAAAAAAAAACCTTTAGAGGCAAAGTGTATGCTTTACCTCTATTCCACTTTTTTTTTTCTGGCAACACATGGAAAAGAGAGAACCAGTATGGTGTAATAAAATCCAGTCTGATATAGTGGTTAAGGCACCAGGCTAGAAAGCAAGAGATCATAAGTTCATATCCGCCTTAGCCAATTGCCCTCACAGAGTTGTTGTTTGAGGGGAAATAGGAGGACGAAGGAGTGTTGTGGGTATTCACTATCTTGAGCTACTTGTTAAAATAATAAAGGTGATGTAAATAAATAAATTGTGTTACTCTGCTCATACACACACACACACACACACACCACAATGAGTTAGAGGCCTTTATTAAAACCCTCAGCGGTGCTAAAGTAGACAAAATGAAGAGCGGGTTTAGTCACCGAGCTTAGCAAGACGTGAGCAGCACAAGAGTTGAAGCGGTCCGCTAAGTGGGCTACACAGTCCAAGAGCCAGTCCAAGATTCGAACACGGATTCAAGGGCAAACGCAAGGAGCAAGAACATGGAGCAAAGGTACTGGACACCTTGTTCAGGGGTGGGTTCCTCTTCCTGGTTCAGAGTGGTTTGGGCAAACCAGTAGTGACCCACTGTTGATGTCATGATGATGTCACTGACCCAGTTCAGTCAGTATCGATCCTTCGGCGCTGCCATCTTTTACTTCAATTTCATTCATTCATTCATTCATTCATTCATTCATTCATCATTATTTATTTCTTTATTTATTTATTTATTTTTCTGAACATGCACGGTTTCCAGCACTGTACATGTGGTCGCCATTTTGTTTTCAGCTTTCTAAAATTATTATTATGATGATTGGATTTTTCTCCACTGTGCATGCGTGTGATTATATAGCATTGGGGGAAGTGAACCATCAGCAAGCCACCCCAAGTCTTCAGAGAAGGGCAGCATACAAGTCTAAATAATAATAATAATAATAATAATAATAATAATAATAATAATAATAATAATAGTGGTGGTGGTGGTGGTGGTGGTGGTGGTGGTGGTGGTGGTAATCAGGGACCCACCCCTGACCTTGTTCCAGCAAAGCACATCTCTTTGGGTGGGATTAAATAGGTAACACTGGTAAGGCCCCTCATGGTGGGTGAGGCCGCCTGCTCATAAGTAGTCTAGTCAACCGATATTATGCCTGTCACCTCTCTGACCTGTGTGTCCTTGGATCAGGGAGGAGGTGTGGATTCCATCTCCTTATCCTTGCTGAGAATAGGCAACTGCTCCCGTTCTTTGCCGGAAGCCTCCAAGATAGCCTTGCAGCCCATACAGTTGTTCTGTTGAGCTGGAGCCCTCCATTCCCTGGTCCATGTCTCCATGCACCCCTGTACTCACCTTCCCAGAGTTCCAGGACCCAGATCCTCCTCCCCCTCCTCTGAGGAGGCCACAGGCACATTCATGACAATAATAGTGTGTAAACAGAAATGGAGAGGCAATGTAATTCGCTGGGTATCTATGGACCAGCTACATTATCTCAAGTCCAGATTAAGAAATAATACTAATTTAAAATACTAATAATACCATTTTTTTTAAAAAAAAAATATTTATCAACTCACACTGGGCTAGTGATATAACCTTACACACGTGACATAACAATAAAGAAAACTTCCTTTTGCAATGGGCTAATTTAGGCTGAGAATAACAATAAAGAACCAGGAAGCAATATCTTTCATACCGTGCTCAAACTCTATCTGCCTGAGCGTTTATGCAATAAGTACAGTAAATTATCAGGAAAGCTAAACCAATGGTAACATTAGGTACGGTTCCAGGATTGGAAGGAGTCTGATGATTATGTTGATGTTGATGATGATTTTTCAAATTTTATCCCCTTCCCTTTTCCTGTTAATATCATCGATAATGCTAATAGAGCCTTGGTGGTGCGGTGGTTAGAGTGCAGTACTGCAAGCTACTTCTGCGGATCACCGGCTGCCAGCAGTTTGGCAGATCGAATCTCAGTAGGCTGAAGGTTGACTCAGCCTTCCATCCTTTCTTGATTAGTAAAACAAGGACCCAGATTGTTAGGGACAATATGCTTACTCTCTGTAAATCACTTAGAGAGGGCTGTAAAGCCCTGTGAAGGGGTATATCCTCAGAGAGGGGCAGCATATAAATCCATATAAATAAATAAATATAAAATGCTATGCTATGCTATGCTTACTCAGAGGTAGCAATTGAAGAGGAAAAGAAATATACACTACCTACTCAGTGTTTCTCCCTGAGATGGGGATTATATTTAAGCAATTGCCATGGCTTCCAAATTTCATAATCATTAACATAAGCCATTAGGTTGTATTTATAGCTATACAACAACATATGCCAAATTTATGCAAAGTTATAACTTCCAGCATCCCACCTCTTTTTTTATGTTTGCAAAATAGACAAAAAATAAGTCTGTGACAAAAACAGAAATAAGAAAGGTGCTTGTGTGCGTCTCTGTGTGTGTGTGTGAGAGAGAGAGGGGGGGGGAGAGAATGATTTTTATATTTGACATGACATTTCTACAGGCAGTTATAACCTATTTGGAAAAGTGTGGTTAATAAAAGCAATAAATGATGAACAGATTTAAGTGTACTTTCACCTTTTTCAGAGCTATTTGAAATTGGTGGAGCCAAAGCAATTTTCCACACTTTTAAATATCACTGATCCAATTAAAAGATCTATTTTTACTTTTCCAATGTTCTGCATATAACAAACTGGCAATTAACAATAAATGGATTCATTTTTTAAAAAAATATTGCATCAATTTATATGTTAAAAACAACAATTGACCCACTTCATAATGAAAATATTATTATTAAAATTATTTGGTGATTTCTCCATTTACTTCAGAAACTTTCAACCAAAAGAACAATCTACCCTGCTTTCAGCAACTTCCCTCCCTGTAAGTTTAGAATGCTTTCAATTATTAGGACGGAATGCAACATCCCCTATGACTTACCTGCATGGTAAATTCCTATTGGTTTTCTGAAATAGATTTAAAGGAGCATAACACCACTATGAATTTCAGAAGTCAAATCTTACAAAAATGGTTCTTAATTTTCCCATTGTTTCTTTTTCTTGGCTCAAATGGTGTTATTATTTTGCAAACACAGAAAGAACTGATTCTGTTGTTTTACTTTAGTGTCTTGTCAGTCCCAGTCTGGATCATCACAAACAAGCAATAACAATTTGCTCTATCGCCCCCAAAATAGTCCAGGTTTAGCCCTTGAAGCAGTGGTGGGCTCCATCTGGCCCTTTGCTGGAGTTTCACTGATACTAATAAAGAGCTGTTGTTACTAGATCTGCCTCATGACTCTTGGCATGGCCCACTCTACATCAGTTACATGCAGGGGTGGGCTGCTGCATGGATGGGGTGGTGGTGGTGCAGTGGTTATAAGGGTGATACCTGTATGGAATGGGCAAGGTTGGGGAGGGAATGCAGGGATCTCAGGTGGGGGGCAGGGGGCGCAGGAAGAAAGAAAGATTCAATCTTTTTGTGTATGTGTGTGTGCACATGTACAGTATGTGTGGGAGAGAGACTGCATCAAACTAGACTGGGAAAGCTGGCTACAAGAGGAAGAGAAGCTAGGTAAGGTGTTTTTTGACTGGTTTTAGCCATTTTGGGGTATTTGTGGGGCAGTTTTGGGTCATTTCCCAGGTTGATTTTAGTCTGTTTTTCACCCCAAAATGTTACAAAATGGTCTAAAATGGCCCCAAAACCAGATTGTTTATTGGGCATTTGGGGGCCAATTTCAGGCCATTTTCAAGGCATTGTCAGACCGGTTTTGGCCTGAAAACAGCCTGGAAAATGATCTGAAAAATGGCCCCAAAGTGGCCAAAACAGCCTGAAAAACAGGTGGGGACAGTGGTCTGATTTGCTGGTTTTCTGAAGATGAACCAAACCTTGAAAGATGAACCTGCCTTGTAAGTCGTAATAGCAATAGCACATATATACCACTCCATAGTGCTTTACAGCTCTTTTTCTGCTCTTTATCATCATATTGTCCCCAACACTCTGGATCCTCATTTTACTGACCTCAGAACGATTGAGCAGGTCAGGATCGAACTCCTGGCAATCAGCAGAGTTTGTCTGCAATACTGCATTCTTACCACTATGTCATCACAGCTCCTTATCCTTAAGTAATTACTCCCAGTTTAAGAAACAATTTATATACAATTTTCAGAAAACCTATTTTAATACAAGATTTATTTCCTATTTAGTGGATTGTATATCTGTTAATCTTAAGTGTTATTAGTGATGTTATTTATTTATTTATTTAGTTATTCATTCATTCATTCATTCATTCATTCATTCATTCCATTTTTATGCCGCCCTTCTCTTTAGACTCAAGGCGGCTTACAACATGTTAGTAATAGCACTTTTTAACAGAGCCAGCATATTGCCCCCATAATCCGGGTCCTCAATGAGATTTACATAGTTTACCAAAAACATGACGAACCTTTATGAATTTGAAATCATGGTGGTATTATTCACTAATGACTTTGTAAAATGTATTTAATTTGTAAGTTTGATTTATAACTAAATCTCTAATTTTACAAAATGCCGCTGGCGACTCACCGCTGGCGAGGGTTTGTGAAGCCCCCGGGATCGATGGCGATCGCCGGGGGCGGCCCTGGTCTACGGGGGTGGGGGTGCGGCGGCGCCCAGCGCCCGTGCACAGGCCATTCGTGGCGACGTCGCTTCTCCTTTTGTTCGTTGCCGGCAGCGCGCAGGACGGCGCCGGCTGGAAAATTGCAGGATTCGCCGGTGGCTTGCTTGGGAAAGGGAGGAGGGGTGACGGCGCCCCTCCTTCCCCCCCCCGGTGGCATCGTGTAAATGGCGGTGTAGTATACTTGCCTAGCAATACAGACCCAGTGAGGTGATTGGTGGTGCCAGGAGGCGGGAGAAACTGGAGCCTCCTCTTGGCCAGCTATTGTGGGGGCCGGGTATATAAATATCCTGTCAGTTACCTGTTGAGTCGTTCTTGTATTCTGTGTTCCGACTAATAAACTGCACTTGTTATCTACTCCGACTCCTTCATAACAATTTGGCGACGAGGATTTCTTTTTTTTTTTCTGTCCTTACCTAAGGACAGATTAATCGTGAGTAACATGTCCACTCAACTCACGTTCGCCCCATTTGACCCCCAAGCCGAAACTTGGGATTCCTACGTGGCAAGGTTTGACTGTTTTCTTATTTCGAACGGGTTCACTGAAATTGGGGGCGACAGGAAGAGGGCGTATTTTTTAAGCTTTTGCGGCACGGAAATGTTCGAGACTGCTCGGGCTATTTTTGCCCCAACCCTCATCCACGACGTGCCTTGGGATGTTTTTCTTACTACCCTCCAAGATCATTACGCCCCCGCCCCCTCCCGTTGCGCCCGCCGGTACAAATTTTTCCACCGGAACCAACTTGAGGGCGAGTCTGTGAACGATTTTGTAGCTGCTCTCCGGCGTGCCGCCCTTTACTGCGAATTTATTGATTTAGAGGACTACCTGCTAGACCGTTTGGTCTTTGGCGTGAGGGACGGGCGCCTGAAGCGCCGCCTTCTCGCCATCCAAGGTCTGTCTTTCAAAGTCGCCCTCGCTGAGGCGAGGGCTTTCGAAATGTCCTCACAGTCCCTGGCCGCTATGGATGTGGTGGTCAACGCTACTACCGCGGCCCCAGCTAAACAGCTCGCTCAATTACCGCAGGACTTGGAATCGGCTTTGACTCAAGAGGAGGAGGTTTGCCGCCTGTCGTCATCTAGGCCCCGTGACGCTCCTCCTGGCCGGCCCCGCCCGCCGCCCTCTCCATGTCGTGGCTGTGGCGGCGATCATTTCCGGGTCGCCTGTCCCTTTGCGGAAGTGACGTGTCGTCGTTGTGGAGGCCGTGGGCATATCGCCCGAGCTTGCCGGATTCGCCGCCCTTACTCCGCTTCGGCCAATTCCGCCAAGGATCAGTTCCCTTCAGGATCCAGGGCGCCTCCAAGGGACCAATCGTATCGACGGTATGATTGCAATGTCGTTTACTCCTCAGCTTCTTCGTCCTGCCGCAGCCGTCCGTCGGGAGCTCCGAGTGAGATTGCCGCTACAGGCCCGTCGGGGGAGAAGATCTGTATGTCCGTCGTTGTGGGTCGGACCCCGTGTTCTTTCCAGGTGGACACGGGCTCGGCCCATTCATTGGTGCCATGGTCAACCATCAAGAGATGTTTTCCTCGCCTGGCAAAACGGTCCCTCTCTGCTTGCCCTGTAAATCTTCGGGATTACCAGGGATCCCAGATTCCGGTTGTTGGGCAGGGCTCATTTCTTGTTCATTTCAAGGAATTTTCGGGTCGACTGCCGCTTATTATTGTGGATGGACCTTACTCTAATTTGCTGGGCCTGGACTGGTTTGGACCTTTGGGGTTGTCGGTCGCTGGTGTTAATCAGGTGTCCAGGGGGAAGGCGTTCTCTGAGTTAGCATCTCTTTTTCCAGATGTGTTTGATGATAATTTGGGGTGTTATAAGGGGTCCCCTATTTCTTTTGGGCTGGATCCATTGGTTCCCCCGGTCAGAATTAAGCCACGTAGGGTCCCCCTTGCATTACGCCCCAAGGTGGACGCCGAGCTAGACCGCCTCGTAGCCCAGGGCGTTCTCGAGCCAATTGACCAAGCCACCTGGGAGACCCCTATTGTGGTGGCTGTAAAAGCGGGGGGCGGAATACGGATTTGCGGTGACTATAAGTGTACCATCAATAGAGCATTGGGCCACCACTCTTACCCGGTGCCCGTGGTGCAACATCTGTTGCACTCTTTGGGGGAGGGTACGATTTTCGCTAAACTCGATCTCTCCCAGGCCTATCTACAACTCCCTGTGGACCCCTTAGCTGCTGACGCACAGGCAATTTCCACTCATAGGGGGGTATTCCGATGCAAACGATTGCAGTTCGGAGTGTCCACGGCCCCGGGTATTTTTCAAGCACTTATGGAGCGGTTGCTTTATGGCATCCCTGGCACGGTGCCATACTTCGATGATGTCTTGGTCTCCGCCCAGTCCGAGTCCGAACTTTTGACACGGGTCAAAATGGTCCTCTCAAAATTCCATGAAACCGGTCTTAAACTCAAGGCGCACAAATGTATGTTCGGTGTGCCGCAGGTGGAATTTTTGGGATTCATTATAGACAGGAAGGGAATCCATCCCACTCCCGAGAAGACCAGGGCTATTTGGGAGGCCCCTACCCCACTGTCCAAAGCGGAGCTCCAGGCCTTCCTAGGGTTAGTGAACTTCTACGCGGTATTTATCCCCCATAAAGCGTCTTTGGCCGAGCCCTTACATAGGCTGCTAGACAAAAATCGGAAATGGGAGTGGGGCCCCCGGGAGGCTGATGCTTTTAAGGCTGTAAAAGAAGTCCTCACGTCCAACACGGTTCTAGCGCAGTATTCCCCATACTTACCTTTATTATTAACCTGTGACGCATCCCCTTACGGGGTCGGGGCCGTGCTCAGCCATAAGCTGGCTAATGGCTCCGAGGTACCATTGGCTTTCTTCTCGAGGACACTAGCCAAAGCCGAGAGGAATTTCGGTCATATTGATAGGGAAGCCCTGGCCATAATCGCCGGAGTTCGGCGCTTTCATGACTACTTGTACGGCCGACCGTTTGACATCATAACGGATCACCAGCCACTACTCGGCCTCTTGTCGGGCGACCGCCAGAGCCCCCTCATTTTGTCGCCTAGGATGTCCCGTTGGATCGTGTTCTTGGCCAACTACTCCTATCACCTGCGGTACCGGCCCGGTCGCAATATTGCCCATGCGGACGCCCTGAGCCGTTGTCCCTCGCCACAATTGCTGGAAGACCCAGCCCCAGCATCATCCGTGTTAGCCATCACGGATCAGCCCTTGTCTTTGTCAGCTTCCGTCATTGCCGCTGAGTCCCTTCGGGATCCTTTGTTGTCCACTGTCCTACAGTGGGTCTTAAGGGGGTGGCCCCCAACTGCCCCCTCTGTGGAGTCTACCCCATTTTTTCGTTGTAGGGCTGAACTCACGGTTATCCAAGGGTGTTTGTTGCGGGGTTGCCGAGTGTGCATTCCCCCATGTTTGAAAGAAAGAGTACTTTCCCTGTTGCATAAAGGACATCCTGGGGTAGTGAGAATGAAGGCCTTGGCCAGGGGTTATGTTTGGTGGCCTGGCCTCGATCGGGACGTGGAGCAAAAGGTATCCCAGTGTTGGCCCTGTCAAGAACAGAGACCTTCCCCGACCCGGGAAGCCCCGTTAGTTTGGGAACCGCCTGCAGGCCCCTGGGGAAGGGTTCATGTTGACCTAGCGGGACCCTTTATGGGCCAGATGTTCCTTGTCACTGTAGATGCGTACTCTCGCTGGCTAGAAGTCAACATATTGCATTCAACAACTTCCCAGGCAGTTATCCACATTCTTAACACTTTGTTTGCGACTCACGGCTTCCCGGACTTGGTGGTCTCCGACAACGGCCCTCAATTTACTTCGGCCCAATTTGAGGGGTTCTTGGCTAAGGGGGGAATCCGTCACGCCCTCGTAGCTCCTTGGCACCCCGCCTCCAACGGGCAAGCTGAGCGCATGGTGCGCACTACGAAGGAGGCCCTGAAGAAGATGACCCGGGGCACTTGGCAAGAAAAGCTTGCAGAGTTCCTTTTCGCCCAACATACCACCCCAACTACTCCTACAAACAAGTCACCAGCCGAGATGCTCATGGGCCGTAAGTTAAGAATCGCCTTGGATAGGTTAAACCCCACTTACTCTAGGGAGCCCCCGTGGCCAGCTCCGGGGAGGTCATTCGGCATTAATGCACCCGTTTTTGCTCGGTCTTACAGTGGTGTGGCCCCCTGGGTGGCTGGTAAGGTCACGAGAATCAAGGGACCCAGGTCTTACGAGGTAGAACTCCCCGATGGGAGAGTGTGGCATCGCCATATTGATCAATTAAGGAATCGCTCAGGTACACCTCCCACCAATGGCCCTACCTGCGACCAGGGGCAGAATGTAGGGGAGGAGAACGTCCCCGTGCTTCCTCATGTTAGTGAACCGGTCCCCTCAGAGGAGTCCATACAACAAGATTTCTTGAGCCCCGGAATCCGAAACGAGGGCCTGGAGGGCATGCATCCCTCAGCTGAAGTTCCACTACCCCGCCGCTCGGAGCGGGTGAGGCGTACCCCCAGTTACTTACAAGATTACGTGGTCTCCAACGTAAGGGGGAAGGGGTGTAGTATACTTGCCTAGCAATACAGACCCAGTGAGGTGATTGGTGGTGCCAGGAGGCGGGAGAAACTGGAGCCTCCTCTTGGCCAGCTATTGTGGGGGCCGGGTATATAAATATCCTGTCAGTTACCTGTTGAGTCGTTCTTGTATTCTGTGTTCCGACTAATAAACTGCACTTGTTATCTACTCCGACTCCTTCATAACAGGCGGCAGGGCGCGCGGGGCGTCGACGGCTTGCCGGCCGGGTTTGCCCGGCCAGTGTGCCGCCGGGTGGTTGCTCTGACACCAGAGCATGGGAACATTGTCTCCAAAGGCTCCTTCATTTATGAAGGGAATGAAATGAATTTGTTTGATCTTCTCTAGCATAAAGCTAGAAACTTATGGAGAGCTAGAGTTAAACTGTGACCTGGTAGGAATTAAGAGATCTGGTATTGTGTTCCAAAACGGAAGACCCAAAACTGTAGTTATAAAGTCCATAGTTTAACTTCAGATCATAGATGTATATGGAAGGGTTGCTAATAACTTCCAAAACCAGAGCCATACTAATCTGAATCTTAATTCTGACTATAGGTGGCAAAAGCAATATGATTGCAAGATGATACATATTTATGAAGAGATGATTTAATTAAGTTAACATAAAGCATGCAAATATAGCTTGTCACACAAACCACAAGCAATGGCCATTCGTTCCATAATTAAACTGCCATAAACATGAGATGTAAACTTAGAGCTATACTTCCCTTATCTTACTATACTTTGTAGAAATTTGATCTATTTTTTATTTTATTTTAATTATTTATTTATTTGTCAACATGTATAAGATAGTAGTTTGTATAAACATAACAAGTAATGATAAAATAAAGGACAATAGGACAGTGCTAGTAGGCCCGATAGTGCGCTTATGTATGCCCCTTACAGACATTTTAGAAACAGGGAGAGGTCAACTATAGACAATCTAAGGTTAAAGTTTTTGGGTTTGGGGAAGAAACCCCAGAGTCAGGTAGTGCATTTCAGGCATCGATCACTCTACTGCTGCAGTCGTATTTTCTGCAGTTGAGTTTAGAGCAGTTTACATTTAGTTTGACTCTATTCCATGCTCGTGTATTGCTGTGGTTGAAGGTGATTCCAAAGCCATTCATCTGAATTAAGCTGTTTCTGGATATATCTTTAGCGTAAAGCCTTTCACCAGTGATTGCTTTGGCACATACTGAATCAGTCTGGCACTATCACTATTCTCATTGGCATAAAGGCTGTACTAATACATCTATTTTATTTCTTTATTATTAACAAGAATTGGGCATAACCCAACAATCAAGTGCTTGACCATACATGAGCAGGGATTGATTCTGTCCTGGATTCTATCCAATAACCTGACTCATTTGGTGCAAAGAATTCAGTGAGATCATTTGTCCCAATTTTCTCCCTTGGGAAACTTTCTTCAGACCGGATTCAAAGTTCTGTATATCCATGATAACATTAGAGGATTTTCTTGGAGTCAGTCTTGCTCATTCAACTAAGATCAGCAATAGGCCATTCCAGACCTTCAGGGATCAGGTGGTCCACTGGTCTACCACAGAACAACCATTGTGCCTCTGATAGTTTTCATCCTTCAAGTATTTATGAACTGTACATGCTGGTTAGGAATGCTGTAATACAGCAACATCTGGAAAGAACAAAAATATGGATAGGTCCTACATCCCTTTCCTATTTTATAAAACTCCTCTCCAACTTGAAATTAAAAAAAAAAAGTGATTACTGCCTAAATCCATTCTGAAATGGTCACTTTTCCCATATGAATTACCACATAGGTTCTATTGTTGAGAAATGCATTGTAATATTGCTTGGTTTTTTTTTTTCTAGCAACGACGATTAAAAGTAGAAGTAGTCGGTGCATAGGTTCATGGGGACACAATCTGAAGTTAGTTGGGGGAAAGATCAAAGGCAACATGAGAAAGTATTATTTTACTGAAAGAGTAGTAGATCTTTGGAACAAACTTCCAGCAGACGTGGTTGGTAAATCCACAGTAACCGAATTTAAACATGCCTGGGATAAACATATATCCATCCTAAGATAAAATACAGGAAATAGTAAAAGGGCAGACTAGATGGACCATGGGGTCTTTTTCTGCCGTCAGTCTTCTATGTTTCTATGTTTCTATAAGCTGTACTTAAATTCTTAACTATTAAAGAATTAGCAGATAAACTAAATTTCTAATCCAATCAGTGGTCTTGTGACAATTGAATAAAGTTCTAATATAAGATTTATTCCATCTTTCTGCTGCTGTTACAGAGAAGAATTCTTAGAACATAACTTGGATTACAGTTCAAAAAATGGACAGAACTGTACTCCAATAGAACTATAAAGCATGATATTGGGAAACACTGGAGAAGATTAATTTAAGCAGAAGTGACTCAGAACTCAAGGCATGAAATCCATGACTTACAACCGTTCATTTAATGCCTGTTTGAAGTTACAATGATGCTTAAAAAGTGGTGTATGGATGGTCCCCACACTTAAATCCATTGCAGAGTACACCGTGATCATTTGATCAAATTTTGGGTCCTTGGCAACGACAAAACATTTATGATGGTTGCCGCATCCTGGGGTCATGTGATCACCATTTATGACCTACCCTTGACATTCTAACTAACAAAGTAAATGTAGACAGCCAGATTCACTTAAGAACTCTGGCCAAAAGAAGTTGTAAAATCAAATAAAACTCACTTAGCAGCAGAAGATCCAGCCTCAATTGTAGTCAGCTATATCGAAGTGGGGGTGTTAGGAGGTTAACATTAATACTATGGTTATAATGATTAAGTTAGGTTGGTCTAGCTAATTCATGCGCTAATGGTAAAGGAGGCATTTTCAGGGGCCTTTGCTTCCCTGCATAAAATTCTCGCTACTATTCTATTCCCTGGGGGAACGAGCAGGGCCACGGAGCTTATTGGCTCGTCTCCCAGACAATTTAAGGCTGAAGAAGAGTGTGGTGACTGCCTGAGAGGAATACAGGAACATGGGGCTGCGACGGTGGCACAGCTGGTGCAGCGGCAGGGAAGCGAGACAGCAACAGAAGGCCCGGTTTGTTAGCAGGGAGTATGTGCGCATGGGCAGGTGGTTGGCAGCCACATGGCTTGGGCGGGGGCACAGGGTACCCAGAATGGTGGGCGGCGCCATCGCTCAAGCAAAGGAGTGCAGGTGGGGACCACATGGTTACACGCCCTCGTGTATGGGCAACAAGGGGGGGGCTTAGCTCTCCTAACAAAAGACCCGGTGGCTAACTATTTGAGGACACGGGGAATGATCAAGGGATGGTCCTGGGAAAGGACGCAGATGGGGGAGAAATTAGTAAGCCGCTATACATTACCCAGTTTCAGGGCAGCGGCATTGGGGGAGACCCAGCTTCTCACCCAGCGAGGCAAGGCCGTTTCACTCGACAGCCAAATCTATGGCCTTTGAGACACGGAGGTATGCCAGGTGCTGTCCTGGTCGCACAGTAGTGGATCATGTACGGTTCCCTGGGCCAGGAAATCGATGTTAAATTGGGGGCTGTGGCAACCGCGTTGGTTGTGCTCGGAGTCTCCAGTAACGCAGATGGTGGATTGATCACCGGCCAGGCGTATCTAACAGGACAGAGGCCTGGGTGTGAGGGACCCAGTCCAGGTACAGCGAGGAAGCCAGGGAATGGTTCCCTTTGTACCATAAGACGGGCCTCCACTGAGCAAATAACGGTTGGGGGCCGTTACAGGAGCATTGGCAGGATATCGGGTGGTATTCCCTCAGCAGTACTGATTGCGGTTTTCAGCAAGTTCTCCGCACAGTAATGAATACGGTGGCGGATCAAAGTCAGTGGGTTTTCGTGGCGTTGATTCAAGCACCTGAGTACAAGCGGGGTTTTTTTGGGAGCGGGTGGATAACACTGTCTTGTTATTCTTATCGTTTCTCTAGGTCCTGGCCCTGCTCCACCGTGTTACGCGCAAAGTGCGAAGGAGCCGCCCTTTCCTTTGCCCACAGTAGCAAACTGCGGCCACTGCGTGGCATGTCGGCTGGATGTACAGCTGCAACATTATCTTCAGGAATGTGGAGGTTGCTGAGTCACTGGGGCTTCAGTGGAAGGGGCTTGAGCTTGGAGGTCTCCGTTGAGACGGGCCTCTCCCGTTTGGAAAGTTGGGAGCTGTGAGGGGCCGGACCCAGATTGTTTGGTGTTGCACACTGGTGGCAACCACCTGTTGCTGGTGAATTGGGAAAGGTGGCCTGACACACGCGTGTGTACCATATATTGCCACGGAGGTGCTGGAGGTATGCCAAGAGCCCAAGGCGGTGGAGGATGCCAGGTAGAGAGTTAACAGGGCAGCGAAGGAATGGGTACTCCAGACGGGGGGTGGAGTGTTAGGTCACCCCAACATCAGAGCATCCCAGCTAGCTTTATTCAGAAGGGACAGGGTACATTTGAGAGACGAGGGGAATGACAAATTCATAACGGACCTGCAGAGGTGCCTGCACATTCATGTGCAGGGGGGGGAGCAGGGGGAATAAATTTATAATTTCATCCCCTGCTGTGGCCGAAAGGGGGCGGAAATGGGCATAAGCAGCAACTGTGTGATCTCCTTTAGGGGCACCTCTACTGAGGTGAGGGGCGATCTCCTTCTCGGATTACAGGGCTCGACTGGCTTGGGTTCGGGGAGGGGGTCGCTCCTGTGGCTGGCTGCCTGTGGCGTATCAGAGACCAGTGGCGAGCCATCCCACACGCCATGGGGGCGTGGCATTGGGCAGGGGGCAGGTGTAATTTTACCTGACCCTGCACCCGGGCAAGGAGCTTTCGCCCTAGAGTTGCTCAGTTGAGTTTGTTGGAAAGTTAACTCCGCCCCCATTTGATTTATGCACCTTTGCAGGTCATGTGGTTTAATTGGCTAAATAGTTAATTTGAATTTTGTTTAATAAAAGTGACCCTATTTATACCCACACCTTTGTGTCCGACTGTTAGTCCGCCTGCGCCGCAATGCCGCTGGCGACTCACCGCTGGCGAGGGTTGCGGCGTGGGCCTGGGAAGGAGGCCGCCATGTTGGGGTGGAGCCTGCGGCCCCCACATCATCCCCGGGGGCCGCAGCGCGTCGTTTGGGTGCATGGTCACCCAGCGAACCGGGCAGGAGGGAGGCAGCCCTATAAAAGGGGCTGCCTCGTGGCGTAGTGCCTCTTGCCCGCCGGCGCTGGACACCCGCCCACCCTCCCTCTGTTACAGGGTGCATATGATGGGTCGCCCTCGGTGGGGCCGAGTAGGAATTTTTTGCAGTCACAAGGAATTGGCCGAATTGTGGCTGTTTTTTCGCCTACTCCACTCTGTGCGTGGGAGTGTGGTTAGGGGGTGGTCTAACCAACTAGTGCCCCCCCCCTCAAGGTCACTGGGGGGGGGACGGCCGGAAAGGGGGCGGAAATGGGCGTAAGCAGCAACTGTGTGATCTCCTTTAGGGGCACCTCTACTGAGGTGAGGGGCGATCTCCTTCTCGGATTACAGGGCTCGACCGGCTTGGGTTCGGGGAGGGGGTCGCTCCTGTGGCTCGCTGCCTGTGGCGTATCAGAGACCAGTGGCGAGCCATCCCACACGCCATGGGGGCGTGGCATTGGGCAGGGGGCAGGTGTAATTTTACCTGACCCTGCACCCGGGCAAGGAGCTTTCGCCCTAGAGTTGCTCAGTTTAGTTTGTTGGAAAGTTAACTCCGCCCCCATTTGATTTATGCACCTTTGCAGGTCACGTGGTTTAATTGGCTAAATAGTTAATTTGAATTTTGTTTAATAAAAGTGACCCTATTTATACCCACACCTTTGTGTCCGACTGTTACTCCGCCTGCGCCGCAATGCTCTATCATCCCATTCTTTGTATTGAACAAAATTAGTCTCGCACTTAAAAAAATATGAAATCAAAGAAAGAAGTGAAAAGTTAGAAGCCTCATATATTTTTGCATGTTTTCCAACTTCTGAAGTAAATTTTCAATGAGGATTTGACACTGAGGACATTTTAAATTAAAATTAAAATTTTAAATTTTTATTGTCACAGTAGAATTTTAACTCTGTTGCTCATTGCAATTTGTACTTACTTGAAGTATTACAGTATTTGTTTTCCTGATGCTTTAAATTAATTATCTTATTTGAAAAGCATTAAAATAATATTTCCAACTCAGTGATGCATTTCCATTTCTTCAGCAGTGGTAATTGACATGCTATTAATTGAATTTATTGAATATTCAAGAGACTTATTTTAATGCAGATATGGTAGAGAATGTAGTCCAAACAGTCGTTCACGGGCATCTCTCTCTCAGTGTTTCTATCTCTCTATCTCTCTCACCAAGTGTTATCTTATCATACATTTCCTCCCACTTATGACAATATGACTGTAACTTTGTATTGTATCCTTAAGATTGTATTAATTTTGATTATTTTTTCATTGCTTATTTGACCCCATGACAATCATTAAATGACGTACCTCATGATTCTTAACAAATGTATATCTTCTTTTATGTACACTGAGAGCATATGCACCAAGAGCAATTCCTTGTGTGTCCAATCACACTTGGCCAATAAAGTATTCTATTCTATTCTATTCTATTCTACTCTACTCTATTCTGAATCATTGTCCAATTAAGATGAAGTAGAGACAAATCAGTAGAACATTCATCCTTCACTATATAATAACCCTTGATTAATGACAATTGGGAGTGGCAATGCCAACAGCAAGTGTTGTTAAGCGAGACATCATCTGTGCCCTGATGTCTCCATTGCATCTGCTTATTGGGACCTGTGAAGGATGTAAATGGTGACTATGTGATCACAGCATGCTATGATAGGTGTAAACACCTGCTAATCATTAAGTGCCTGAATCTCAGTCACATAACCATAGGGCCACTGCTTCGGTGGCAGATGCAGGCACCAGGTTGCAAAGTTATTTTTCAACTACCATTGTCTTAAAACTGTTGCTAAACATGACAGCTGTTAAGCAAGGACTACCTGTATATATTTTATCATTGGCTTTATTAGTTTCAATATCTGAATTATCTCTACCCTTTGTTTAATTTAGAACCCAGAAAGATCAGAGCTTAGATCACAAAGAAGCTGGCAGGCTTATAAACCTGCCACTGCAAAACCTTACAAGTAATGCAAAGGTGAGACAGTATAATTCTCACCTGTGGGAAATGTGTCCCTGCTCTTTTCAGTTCATATAACAGTTGTAGTTAAAATGATGGAGACTCTACTCAAAAAGAGGATAAATCAGCACCTAAAAAACAATAACTTATTGGACCCAAATCAGCATGGCTTTACTGAATGCAAATCATGTCAGACTAATCTCATTGATTTCTTTGACTATGTCACAAAGGTGTTGGATGAAGGTGGTGCCATGGATATTGCCTACCTGGACTTCAGCAAAGCCTTTGATACGGTTCCACATAAAGAGCTGATAGATAAATTAGTGAAGATTGGACTTAATCCCTGGATAGTTCAATGGATTTGCAGCTGGCTGAAGCGTAGACATCAGAGAGTTATTGTTAACGGCGAGTATTCTAAGCAGAGTCAGGTTACAAGCGGTGTGCCACAAGGGTCTGTTTTGGGTCCTATTCTTTTTAATATGTTTGTGAGTGACATAGGGGAAGGTTTGGTAGGGAAGGTTTGCCTATTTGCCGATGACTCTAAAGTGTGCAATAGGGTTGATATTCCTGGAGGGGTCTGTAATATGGTAAATTATTTAGCTTTACTAGATAAATGGTCAAAGCAATGGAAGCTGCAGTTTAATGTTTCCAAATGTAAAATAATGCACTTGGGGAAAAGGAATCCTCAATCTGAGTATTGTATTGGCAGTTCTGTGTTAGCAAATACTTCAGAAGAAAAGGATTTAGGGGTAGTGATTTCTGACAGTCTCAAAATGGGTGAACAGTGCAGTCAGGCAGTAGGGAAAGCAAGTAGAATGCTTGGCTGCATAGCTAGAGGTATAACAAGCAGGAAGAGGGAGATTATGATCCCGCTATATAGAATGCTGGTGAGACCACATTTGGAATACTGTGTTCAGCTCTGGAGATCTCACCTACAAAAAGATATTGACAAAATTGAATGGGTCCAAAGATGGGCTACAAGAATGGTGGAAGGTCTTAAGCATAAAACGTATCAGGAAAGACTTAATGAAGTCAATCTGTATAGTCTGCAGGACAGAAGAAAAAGGGGGGACATGATCGAAACATTTAAATATATTAAAGGGTTAAATAAGGTCCAGGAGGGAAGTGTTTTTAATAGGAAAGTGAACACAAGAACAAGGAGACACAATCTGAAGTTAATTGGGGGAAAGATCAAAAGCAACATGAGAAAATATTATTTTACTGAAAGAGTAGTAGATCCTTGGAACAAACTTCCAGCAGACATGGTAGATAAATCCACAGTAACTGAATTTAAACATGCCTGGGATAAACATATATCCATCCTAAGATAAAATACAGAAAATAGTATAAGGGCAGACTAGATGGACCATGAGGTCTTTTTCTGCCGTCAGACTTCTATGTTTCTATGTTTCTATGGACTAGCATAACTGCCAAATGATTGAAGGAGATAATATATGATTGCAGGATAGGGATGTACAAGTAAAACTGGAGAGTCCTCGTGGATCACACTGCCTTCTGTAGAACAAGAACCCAACTTTTCTTGACTCATTCACTTGGATGCAAGTAGGAGCATCTTTAATGGGGTGAGTTGAAGAAGAGAAGTGCAACTTGCTACACTTTCCCCTGCCCAATCTGGCAAACCTTTAGTTTCTACAAGATATATACATTTACGTCACATGATGATATAAACACCTTAAACATATTCATTTTTAAACCCAGATACCGTTTAGAGCACAGGTGTCAAACTCACAGTGTCACATTGCTTTCACATGAAGCTCTGCGACATTTTTTCCCTTTGTGGAGCTAGGGTGGGTGTGGCCTGCACCTGACACATCTGGGCTGTGGCCACCAGTTTGACACACCTGGTTTAGAGCAATAGCATTAGAATTTAGACTTATATACCACTTCACAGTGCTTTACAGCCCTCTTTAAGCGTTTTACAAAGTCATTATATATTGCCCCCAACAATCTGGGTTCTCATTTTACCCACCTTGGAAGGATGGAAGGCTGAGTCAGCTTTGAGCCTGGTGAGATTTGATCGGTCAAACTGCTGACAGCTGGTGAGCAGCAGAAGTAGCCTGCAGTACTACACTCTAACCACTGTGCCACCATGGCAAATGTGGAGAACTTTAACAGCATTGTGAGAGTTCTTATAATATTCATGTTTGGTGAGTGAAACAGTTCCCTAACTTCCAGATTAAAAAAAAAGTGATGATTTAATTAAATGTCTTCTTCAAGGAACTGAGGCCTTTAACTAACTAAAATCACCAATTTTCTAGGAAAGACAAACGCATATGACCTAAAAGACTTTTTTCTTAGTATGCTTTGCACAGCTTTTCTGTACTCCCGCCAAAGGGCAAAGGAAATAATATGCCAAGCATAAGAAATCAAGAGCCAGAGCGGTTCAAATGAATAAAGGTTCACTGCATGCTAACACTCTCTACAAGAATCTGAATTACTAATGGCCAAAGCAATATGGCAGTAGTTAAGAGTCAATGGAATTCAAGGTAGGCTGGACTTAAATCTCTCGTGGGAGCGAAGGATCTCAAGACTGATGATAGGTTTGATCCTTCAGCTCAGTCTGGTCATTTCCTACATAATGTTTATCTATGTTAATCTTACAGTTTTGTAGCCAAAGTGTAAGCGGTAGCTTTATTTTTGGTGTGACATCAGTGAGCTCAATGGAGTCATGCCAATAAAGAGTATGCTTTCCTTCTAACCATCAGGAAAAGCCAAAGTCATGGTTGAGTGCAAATCAATGCAATCTTATTGGCATACATTTTCCCCTTCTCATCCAACTCAAAGGAATTTGGTGTGGAATTTGGAACAGTGCATGCAGCTCTGTTACAGATCTCAGGTTATTAATTTCATAATCACTTTCAAAGTATTTCTTATGTATGTTTAATAAACAAATATCTGTTCCAGGTGTTTTTGTTATATTGTAACACAAACATTGTTATATTAAATTGTTGAGTCTGTCTTTGTTGTATTGAATTGTTGAGTCTGTTATATTGAATTGTTGAGCCTGTCATATGATTTGGTTCTGCAACCCAACAAGACCGACACAGACATTAGATGATAATTAGAAGAACAGAAAAAAGCAATTGCTACCAACCTGCCTTCCATTGAGGACCTGTATATTGCACGAGTCAAAAAGAGGCCTTTATTTACAGATCCCTCACATCCTGGACATAAACTGTTTCAACTCCTACCCTCAAAATGACTCTATAGAATACTGCACACCAGAACAACTAGATACAAGAAGTTTTTTCCTTAATGCCATTACTCTGCTAAACAAATAATTCCCTCAACCCTGTCAAACTATTTCATAAGTCTGCACTACTATTAATCTTCTCATTGTTCCCGTCACCCATCTCCTCCCACAAATGACTGTATGACTGTAACTTTGTTGCTTGTATCCTTACAATTTATATTGACTGGTTCCTAATATGATTTGATTGCTTATTTGTACCTGGACTATCATTAAATGTTGTACCTTAGGATTCTTGATGAATACCTTTTCCACCTCCGGCTCCCTTAACATGTGTTCAACTGCTAAGATGTGAAGAATGACAATAATAATATCATGATTTGAAGCCTGAAATATATATTTGGGTGTGTGATGATGATGTTAAAAACTCTGCTACAATATTGCTATGGTTTTTATGTTCTAGCTATGCACATATTTCCTGGCAATCCCTCAGTGGGATTTATTATGGAGTAGAAACATCTAGATTTTTACTGTGACTTATTATTTCTCACATGTATCATGTTCACTGTGCACAGTCCAGTAAAAAAGTCGCTTTGTTTCCATTTCTAGCCCAAAGAGTTAGAGTGAAGCCCCAGAGGCACATAAGATAGAAAACAAACTCTTGTGGTGAAAGTGCAGGTATGCTCAGATATCACATATATTTTGTTGTAGAGACACTTCACTGGTGTTTGTGGCTGAATCACATAATTCTTCCTCATTGGAAGCAGCATGAAAGAGAACATGAATCAAGTTAAAATGGATCTCTCAGTGAACAAATCACACTTACATGTGTCCTGTGGAGGGAGGAGGCATACCTTATAAACATTAAATGAGTCCTAAGCACCTGAATAACAGCTGACACTAATTTTCCCTAATTTACTGTCCTTCAGATTGGTTAAGATTGTAATTGATTGTAATGTGAGCCGCCCCAAGTCTGCGGAGAGGAGCGGCATACAAATCTAATAAATAATAATAATAATAATAATAATAATAATAATAATAATAATAATAATAATTCTCAGAATTCTTAGTATACTAAGAATTCGGGAGATGTTGAGTCTCTTTATTTCTAGAGATAATCAAATACAGAATATTTAAGGCAATCAAAATGTGCTCTGATTATATTATATCATTTATTCTTCATTATGGAGAAAGAGGGAGGGATCTATAGTATAGATCTAGTGAATATCACCTATATTCTATCTATCACTAATAATAATAATAATAATAATAATAATAACAACAACAACAACAACAACAACAACAGAGTTGGAAGGGGCCTTCTTGGAGGTCTTCTAGTCCAACCCCCTGTTTAGGAAAGAAACCCTACATTACTTCAGATAGATGGTTATCTAACACCTGCTTAAAAATGTCAAGTGTTGGGGCATTCACAACTTCTGGAGGCAAGCTGTTCCACTGATCAATCATTCTGACTGTCAGGAAATTTCTCCTTAGTTCTAAGTTACTTCTCTCCTTGTTTAGTTTCCACCCATTGCTTCATATTCTACCCTCAGGTATTTTGGAGAATAGGTTGACTCATTCTTCTTTGTGGCAGCTTCTGAGATATTGGAACACTGCTATCATGTCTCCCCTGGTCCTACTTTGTATTCATATAATCATGTATTTGTTTATTTGACTTACATTCTACTTTCTATACCAAATTGGTTTGTAATAAGATTCTCAAACAAAGTAATAATAAATCAGTTTAGCATAAAAAGCTGTTTATAAGCTAAAGAAATACATTATAATATAATGGCAATATTATTATATAATCCATGTAATGGTTGCAATGTAATTACAACAATAAAAGATATGATAAAACAATACATTAAAATATATGAAACAATATTCAATAAATATATTGAGTGAACAGGCAGAGAGAAAGAGGAAAAGATTGTTTATTCCAATATACACACTGGAAAGACTTGGATGGGGAATTTTTAACAGGCACTTAAAAGATGTAAAAATAAATAAGCACACACATACACCCACACACGCAGAGAGAGAGAGAGAGAGAGCTGATTTTTCAGGAGAAGAACATTTCAGAGTGTAGGTTGCCCCATAAAAAGGCCCCTTCACACAGTCAACCATCTAATAGCTTTCAGCATCTCTTGGTCCATGTAGCAAGTTGGATCTAATGATCATCTATTACGATCTCAATACCTACAGATCTGTAATTGAGAAGCTGATCTACCAGCTAGGTCTTTAGGTATTCTTTAAAAATGCACCGTTCCTGATTGGCAGGGGGTGCAGTTTCTTCAACAAAGGTACATTATGTGCATGGCTAGATGTGTCGCACTAAACAATTTGGCTGTCCAATGTTGCACAGGCTGCAGCTTTCAGACCATTTGGAACAGATTGTAATTATCTGAATATGAGGTTACCAGCACATGAATAGCTTTCTTTAAGTTGACCCTCTCTACAAAAGGGCATGGCTGTTAGGTTAGGTTAGGTTAGGTTTATTGGATTTATATGCCGCCCCTCTCCGCAAACTCGGGGCGGCTCACAACAATAATAAAAAACAGTACGGTACACAATACCAAATCCAATGCCCACCCATCCAGTTACAATTTAAATTAATAATCTCATAAAAACAGTATATATAAAAAACAGGCACGCAGTCAATCAATCAACAGAACAACATGGGCAAGGGGGAGGTGTTTTAGTTCCCCCATGCCTGACGGCAAAGGTGGGTCTTAAGGAGTTTACGAAAGGCAGGGAGGGTGGGGGCAATCCTAATCTCAGGGGGGAGCTGGTTCCAGAGGGTCGGGGCCCCCACAGAGAAGGCTCTTCCCCTGGGTCCCGCCAGACGACATTGTTTAGTCGACGGGACCCGGAGAAGGCCAACTCTGGGACCTAACCGGTCGCTGTGATTCATGCGGCAGGAGGCGGTCCCGAAGATATTCTGGTCCGGTGCCATGAAGGGCTTTATAGGTCATAACCAACACTTTGAATTGTGACCGGAAACTGATCGGCAGCCAATGCAGACTGCGGAGTGTTGGAGTGATATGGGCATACTTGGAGAAGCCCATAATTGCTCTCGCAGCTGCATTCTGCATGATCTGAAGTTTCCGAACACTTTTCAAAGGTAGCCCCATGTAGAGAGCATTACAGTAGTCGAGCCTCGAGGTGATGAGGGCATGAGTGACTGTGAGCAATGACTCCCGGTCCAAATAGGGCCGCAACAGGCGCACCAGGCGAACCTGGGCAAACGCCCCCCTCGCCACAGCTGAAAGGTGTTTTTCTAATGTGAGCTGTGGATTGAGGAGGACGCCCAAGTTGCGGACCCTCTCTGAGGGGGTCAATAATTCCCCCCCCCCCAGGGTAATGGACGGACAGATAGAATTGTCCTTGGGAGGCAAAACCCACAGCCACTCCGTCTTGTCTGGGTTGAGTTTGAGTTTGTTGACACCCATCCAGGCCCCAACAGCCTCCAGCACCGGCACATCACTTCCACTGCTTCGTTGACTGGACATAGGGTGGAGATGTACAACTGGGTATCATCGGCATATTGATGATACCTCACCCCATGCCCTTGGATGATCTCACCCAGCGTTTTCATGTAGATATTAAATAGCAGGGGGGAGAGGACCAACCCCTGAGGCACCCCACAAGGGAGAAACCTTGGGGTCGACCTCTGACCCCCCCACTAACACCGACTGCGACCAACCGGAGAGGTAGGAGAACCACTGAAGAACAGTGCCTCCCACTCCCAACCCCTCCAGCCGGCGCAGAAGGATACCATGGTCGATGGTATTGAAAGCCGCTGAGAGGTCAAGGAGCACCAGGACAGAGGACAAGCCCCTGTCCCGGGCCCGCCAGAGATCATCCATCAACGTGACCAAAGCAGTTTCCGTGCTGTAGCCGGGCCTGAATTCAGACTGCTGAGGACCTAGATAATAGGCTTCATCCACGGACCGCTGGAGTTGAAGTGCCACCATCTTATGTTACGCCATAAGAGCTTGCAATATGTATGTCCAGCTCTGACATGACTGGACATGCATATTTGAGTAATGAAAAACAATGAGCACTTTCCCCACACTTGTTCTCTCTATGAAAGTACACCACAATCTGCAACCTTATTTATAAATTAAGAAAAAATCTTAATCCTTCAAACCAGGAATCACCCACCTTCAAGGTCTCCATTTGATTAGGAACCCAACTCAGTTAATTGGCCCTCATTCTATTTTGTATTGCAATGGTCTCCAACTTTTCCAGCTCGACAGATCCGATGGAGGTGGCAGGGAGGGGAGAGGGATAGTTTTGTGCCTGCATGTGCACCACTTTCACAAATGTAGTGTTGTATGTGTGTGCGGGCACCACTTCTGCAGCTCAACAGTCTGCGGAGAGGGGCAGCATACAAATCTAAATAATAAATAAATAATAAATAAAACAGGTTGGGGCCCGGCACTGGGTTACAGGCCAGAGGTTTGGGTGGGTGGGTGTTGTATTGGATCCATATACAAACTACAAATACATAGACAGGAAAAGAATGAGAATTGAAGGAAGGAAGCAAAGAGGAAACTTCTGGGAAATATAGAAAATTCCTAACATGACAAGCCCTTAATATTTGACAGTATTTTTCTACAGCAAAGGCTTGGGAATATACCTTCTCACTATTCTGCAACTGCAACCTTAGCTACATTTACCTTATATTTATACTGTATTTGCCCTATATTTGTACTGGAAAATAACAGAAGCTGAAATAAGGATGGATAGAGATACATATATCTAGATAATCTCCTGCGGTTGTTGCAGTTATGCAGAAATTATTATGTCGAGTTTCTGAACTTTGAAATTTACACATGTATCACTGCTGTTCATTTTATGAATATAAACATATATTTGTTTTTAAAATGTGAGAATACTAAATTCATGTTTATACAACAGCTTTATCAGTTATTCTGGATGAAGCATGAATTCTTTGTTATCCAGTCATTTCGGAAGGGAGGGAGGGAGGGAGGGAGGGAGGGAGGAAGGAAGGAAGGAAGGAAGGAAGGAAGGAAGGAAGGAAGGAAGGAAGGAAGGAAGGGGCCTATAATAACTTGAGTATAAGGATTACCATTTTCCTATCCAAAGACTTCTGCCAACGGATTGCAGCTGAACATTGGAAAGCATTTGGATCTGCAATTTAAAACTTGTCATCGTTGAAAATGTATCTTTTTAAAACATAAGTTTATCTTGCAGGCAAGACAGTCTTTCTTCACTTTCTCCCCTGCATAAATAAAAAAGTAGAACTGCTGAAATTCTGGCTTTAAAACAGTGTGTGTAAATGAATAAGGAGCATCAGATTCCTAATCCTCAATACTGTTCCGCTTATTCCTAAATTGACTTAGCTTTTCTGAGTGGGCCCTTTCAAGGGGGCTCAGCTGGCATAAACATTAGGCCCACTCATTTTCCATTCATTAAGTAAGAAGAAATAAAGAAAAAAAAATTGCAAATTTTAGGGTCTGGTTTATATTACATCCTTGCATGCACATTCCTTTTTGGGTGGTTTGCTATATTTGTTCCACTAATTATCACTGAAGTGTGATGTACAATGTGGGTTACAGTAATATCAAATAACTAGTGAACCTATGGCAGATGTTATTGTTTAGGGAACAGAGCAGGAAAATAATAGGATCCTTTCAAGTCTTTGAACTTTTGAAATTTAATACGTATTTGAATGTAACCATACAAGAACCATAATTTTTTTCTCCCTGCTTTTTTATGGGTGACTAGACTGAGAAAAGGAGAGAATTGTCTACTTCTTTATAGTAGCCTTCGGTGGGACCAATCCCAATCATCTTCTACTGGTAGAGAGGGTTGAGGGTTAGGGTACTTGAAGTCCAAAGCCTTTGTAAGGCACCATGGCAAAAAAAATTGTTTCATGACTATACAGTGCATTCACTCAAATGTTCAGCCACTGAATAGAAAGCATTTCTCTTGCTTAATCAGCTTAATAGGATGCAGGTGCCTGAGGAAAGGTATAAGATGTAGTCCATATTTTCTGCCCTTTCCCTGCAAGTAACATAGAGGGCTATGTTATTTGCAGAGAAAGGGCAGAATATATGGACTACATCTTAATGAATACATGAAACCAAAGATAATTCTTTCCTGAAAATGTCCCTCACCCCTCACCCCAAATCTTGCAACACAGCTCCTAACTCTAAAGTGCATTTAAAAATGTATACTGTATATACTGCACTGGGAAAATGCATTAGAAATCTGTGGACATTATCTGGGCATTATCGAGACAACAGGACAACTGAGCTCAACTAAAGGTACCTTTGTTCCTCCATCATTTTCACTTTGGAAAGCCTCATAAGTCATTTTGTAGAGGAGCTATGATTGCTTTTTCACTTTGGGCAATTAAAAGATGCCAAGAACAAATGAACAACACTGTCTTACCTAGAGTACTATAGATCCTATAGTAACAAAAGAACTTTCAAGTTCAACCCCAGGAAGATATAAAACACATTGCACTGGATGATTCTGTAAAACAGTGTTTCTCAACCTTGGCAACTTGAAAATATTTGGACTTCAACTCCCAGAATTCCCCAGCCAG
Source organism: Erythrolamprus reginae (assembly GCF_031021105.1). Classification (NCBI taxonomy): domain Eukaryota; kingdom Metazoa; phylum Chordata; class Lepidosauria; order Squamata; family Dipsadidae; genus Erythrolamprus; species Erythrolamprus reginae. The sequence continues at coordinate 266,413,628 of NC_091950.1, read as the reverse complement.
CAAATGCTGGCTGGGGAATTCTGGGAGTTGAAGTCCAGATATCTTCAAGTTGCCAATGTTGGGAAATACTGCTGTAAAAGAAGGGGAAGCTGACAAAGTTCTTGTCTGGATCATTGAGGGGGTACTGCAGAGCCCTCACTGTAGTCTTTCTCTTCCAAGACCCATAGGCCAAGAGCAGAATAAGACAAGGATTTCAATCAATGGAAAAATAGAGCCACAACATTTTTAAAAAATTACAGACAAACAAATATCTCCTACTTTTAAATTAACTGGAGTGGAATCATAATTAAACCACTTCAGGTTCTCTGTTGCTATTAACATGGTGGGAACCCTGAATTGTATAGCTCCTTTCAAGTTGAAATGAAAAGCTGAATAAATTAATAGCATTTCAACTGTACTGTTGCTTTAATAGCACTTAAATGTTCCATCTATATTATTTGGAATTGTTTTCAAGAATGAAAAATGGCATGTATGCATACATAGTCATTATTTTTTGGCTGGAATGTGAAGATCTGAAGAGGATCTGTGGGATAAAGAGAAAGATTTTCTCAGGGATTATTGCCTTTATTTATATATTGCAGTGGTATTGGATTGTATAATAATTATGATGCATTTGCGAGTGAGTTATAGTAGAATTTAAAATTTGATCTGATAGGGTATGTGTGTGTATATATATAGTTTTTTGTCATTTAAGTCCAAGCAAAAAAGTGGTGACCTCATCTTCTAAAGAGGAAGATATGAGAGATTCAGAAAACCACAGATAAATCAATCCAACACTTATAATAGGAAATATTATAGAGTAGATTATAAAAACACAATTGAATGAGACCTGGAAACATTATGATCACTTTCTGAAGTCAACAAAGATTTGTCAAGAATTAATATTGATATATCTCCTCTTTTTTAAAAAAAAATGTATATCTTCTTTAGTAGCTCATGGGACTGCTTTGTGAAAGCAAATTTTCCAGAATGTAAACATAAATGCAGGTTTGGTTGGTTGGTAAACACAAAATAAGTTTTTGGGTAAATATTTTAGAAATGAATTAGAAAAATAAAAATGTCAAAATAAAAAAGGAAGAAAGAAAGAAAAAGGGACCTCAAAAGAGATGACCAAATTTGAAAACAGCAATTACATGATAAAACAAATGGAAAATTCTAAACATGTAATAACAGAGAAACAACGATAAGAGCTATGGGGAAAGAAAATTGCACCAAGGGAACATTTTGGGAGAAATATGGTATAAAATTTACTAGAGATGATATACATCTTGCCATAAGCAAGGATGTTAGTATGTTGTGGTTGTGCAAAAAAAAGGGGGGGGGGCAGGCGGGACGGGACTGAAAAGCATTGGGGAAAAAAATAGACCAAAACCTTCAAAACATTCTGGAAATAAAATGTGAAAATAATATATCTTTATTAAGATTAATCCTAGAGATTACAAATGAAATGCATCCTGATGTATTTGGTTAGATTCTAACAGCAGGAATAACCAATCTGGCACAACACTGGGAAAGAGAAACCTTGCCAGCAATATAAGATGGAAAAACTATAATCAGAGAAGATGCAGCAGTGGAAAAATTAACTGCTTGTATTCAAAATAGAAGTCCAACCAAATTCAAGCAGGAATGACTCCTTTATACAGTATATAACATATGACTCAGAAAGGTAAGACAAAGGACCATGACAAAGGAATCTGTTTAAAAACAATGGGAATGATTTAAACAGAAATGAGCAATACTCACAGAAGTTTAAAACATAGTACAGAAATATTTAAGAAGAGGATAGTGGTCAAGGGAAGGAAGAACCAAAAGAATAAAAATGGTGATGGCTACTTGAATGGCTTTGTAAAAATAAATTAAAAAATAAACACACATTTTCAATTTTTTTTAAAAAAAACAATCGTTCTACCAAATCTTATGAATTTTTTCATTCAAACTTCATCTGAGCATGAAGCGTATCCAACAACAACAAGATTACTTTTAAAAATGATAAATAACAAGATAAATGGGTGATGCATTATATTCTATCCTGGGTTTTGTTTTCATTTCTTCTCTTGTTCCCTCACTTAATTAAAATGAAAATTATAGAAATGGATCTAATTGTTTTGAACACTTGAATTAAAAAATAGGTCTTTACATATGTATACTCGGCAAATCAGCTTGTTTTGATTTCATTTTTGAAATAAAAGATTAGAGGAAATTGTGGAAAATTCAAGGATAATAAGAGCTGTCAAAGGCGAAACTGCCACTTTTGGGTAGTACCAATCAACATACAAATTTTTTCTCTAAAGATGTATGTTGTTTGGCATTATCCAAAAATGGCTGTTTCTCTTTCAACAGCTTATATTTTACATGCATACAAAGGTTCTTTTACAATTTTATTTACTCTTTTTTTCCCCATTGATGTTTTTCCAAGAGAGAAGAAGATTAATGGAAGAAAAGAGTAAATAACATTATAAAAGAACATTTGTAGCAAGAACATTTACAAAAAGCAGAGCATAGGTCTATTTAAGATATTTAAATGAAATAAAATATTTACAGATTCATTTTCCAACAGAATGAATGGGAAACTGATGTATAGATTCATTTTCCAACAGAATGAATGGGAAACTGATGTATAAAAAGAGCTGTCTGGAAAGCTGTCTGGAACAGATTAAAAGGTGTTAGAAAGTGTCAGGGAAGTGGAATTAAGCTAATGGGAATGATAAAAAACATGTTTTAAGCAATGAGAAAGTTGAGAAATGTGTGTGTGGGGGGGAATCAGGATGAGATAACAATATAGTAGAGACCATATAGGAAAACATTTTTTTGCAATAAATATAGTCAAAGAGAGCAAGAAAAAAGGGCAGGGAAAATGCAGAGGTCTACGTAGATTTGTCTTTTCTTTTATCTTCTGCCTTTTCTCATTTCTCATTACTGCTCATTTTCCTTCCTGTCCATTACACACTGGATACCATTTATTTATTTATAGTCGTCATTATTCAGGATGTTAAAAAATGTATTAAAAATAGCAAATACAGTTGAGGTCTCTAAATTATCAACAATTAGAGATAGAACCTGCGCTGGCATTAGACATTAGCAGCTGGCCCCAATGTCTGGGAAGACTCTGCCTTAGAGCAGCATCAGGGCTTACAACTCACTATTGCTTACCATGAAAACAAACAACATGATATATACACATAACTCGTGTGTGTTTGTGTGTTTGTCTGTGTTTGTCTGTGTGTAATGAAGAGGTCATGTTTCATCGGCTGTCACAACTCTGAAGACTAAGAGTTTTCTCACCTTCATTCTTGTAAATTTCAGTTCTTGAAACTTTTCATCTTTGCTATCAGCAGGCCAGGAACCCATGTTCCCAAAACATCCCAATACCATCAATGTCAATAAAGGGATTCACACATTCCTGTAAAAATGCCAAGCTTGACAGTAATTTTCCTTGTAATAATCAGATGAGTGTCCTTAAAGTTTTGAATTGTTATCACAGGTCACCAGCTTCATTCTTGATCTGTACAACAGCTTTCCCAGTTCATCATCTTCATAATTTTTGGTCCAGTGAAACTCATAAAATACATGCCCATGCAGCTATCACCATAAACAACCTGGATTTGGCAGTGGATTTAAGTTCAGCAATCAAACATTCAATTTGGTGTATTGCTAAAAGCACACTGACAAGTACTCACTGCGGGCTCCCATTTCATGAACAATAGCAACACAATCCTTCCTCACAGTCACTTCCCACCAACTGAAGAAAGAGAACAGGTGCTAGGCTGCACATCTGAGTTTGTAGTACATTAATATTGCTATCTGTTGGCAACTTATAATATTGGAGGCATTAATTTTCATTAAATTCTTGTACAGTTGATGTAAATATTAAAATTACTTCCATCCCTTTCCTCTCCTGGTTCTGGCTTTGAGCTTAAATTTTATTATATAAAATAGTAGCACAGTACAGTGGAACCCCGACATAAGAGCTGCTCTACTTAAGAGCAACTCGAGATAAGAGCTGGGAGGGGAGAGATATTTTTGTTCTACTTACAAGCCCAAATTCGAGATACAAGCGCCAAGGAGCTGTCTCCTGAAGCCAAACGCTAACTTCCGCGTTCGGCTTCAGGAGACAGCTGCGAAGCGGCGCGCGTGTTTTAAAAGGTTGCAGCCGGCCTGGGGGGCTCGGGGGGGGGGGCTTGCAGCTTTATTTCTTGCTCTTTTTCTTTCTCTCTTTTACCTTCCCTTCCTCTATTTCTTCTTTTCTTTCTCCTTCCCACCTTCTTCCCTCCCTCCCTTCACTCATTCCTCTCTTACTCTCCCCTTTCATAAGTTTCCTTGCTTCCTTCCTCTGTTCCTGTCCCTTCCCCCTTTCTTTCTTTCTTTCTTGCTTTCTTTCTTGCTCTTTTTCTTTCTCTCTTTTACCTTCCCTTCCTCTATTTCTTCTTTTCTTTCTCCTTCCCACCTTCTTCCCTCCCTCCCTTCACTCATTCCTCTCTTACTCTCCCCTTTCATAAGTTTCCTTGCTTCCTTCCTCTGTTCCTGTCCCTTCCCCCTTTCTTTCTTTCTTGCTTTCTTTCTTTCTTGCTCTTTTTCTTTCTCTCTTTTACCTTCCATTCCTCTATTTCTTCTTTTCTTTCTCCTTCCCACCTTCTTCCCTCCCTCCCTCCCTTCACTCATTCCTCTCTTACTCTCCCCTTTCATAAGTTTCCTTGCTTCCTTCCTCTGTTCCTGTCCCTTCCCTCTTTCCTTCCTTCCTTCCCACCCTCCGTCCATTCATTCACCCATTCCTCTCTTGATCGCTTAAAGCCGGTCCCTGGTGCAAAAAGGGTTGGGGACCTCTGTCCTACAGGATTGGGTGGCAGAGAAGTTGAACATATGTAAATTTAAAAGTTTAAGAAAGTTTACAAGTTAAGTGAAAGAAACTTCATTATTCATTTATATGTACATGTACATTTCTTCATTAAAAACATGTCTTTCTGCATAATTTAGACTAACTTTGTGAGTTTTTTGAGGGCTGGAACCAATTAAAATTATTTACATTAATTCCTATGGGGAAAAGTCGTTCGAGATAAGAGCTGCTCGACTTAAGAGCCCAGGTCCAGAACGAATTAAACTCGTATCTCGAGGTACCACTGTATACGATTACATTTTTTTTAAAAAAAAATTGCTAACTTTTCAAATTCAAAGTGAAAGAAAAGATTAAGTTTGTTTTTTTATTTTAAAAAAAATTGAATTGATTTTCTTCTGAAAATATACAAAATGTCTAGTTAAAAGACTTTCCAGTTTAAAGACTTTAAGATTTCCATAATATTTAAATTTCAGTCAGCTACCTCTAATCAGTTTTAATGAATCTTAAACACTGCCTTTTGTTGACTAGACAAATTATCCAGAGTTCAGATAATTTGTCTTCTTGTGACACCTTTTGCCCTAGCTATATTAATGAAGAATGTCTCCCAATTGTTAATTTTAATATAAAATTTGTCTTCCAACTCAAAGGAAGAAAGCTGCAATTAGACACAATGGAAGAAACTCATTCAGGATATAATCAGCTTAGAATCTCAACATGCTTTTACAAAAATGTTTTGGTGGGACATTTAAATAGTTCTGGTGAATATAGATTATTTTTGTGAGCTATAATAGTATTATTGATTGTGCTCATATTTCACCGCAGCTGAAACATCCGATCTGTGATTCCCCCCGTCCTCTGCTTCTTATGAGCTTCCAGATAGTAATCACTTCTCAGTGGTTATTAAAATGAACTATGAAGTTCATTTTAATGAGCTAAAAGTTATGGAAATGAGCTTTTTTTTAAAAAAAACAACCCTTGCTTCTTTCTCTCCCAGTTTTAGATGTTAATGATCTGTGTCACAAACGAATTAAGTGGGAAAATGCCCACAGAGAATCCAAATACTCTGCACTCATAGTGCTGTATGATCTTATTGAAATATTTCTATGATGGAAATTATTCTGGATCAGCAGAAATGATTTTTAAAAATCTTGCTATGACAATGATATCTAAATGATATCATGATAATGATAGCTAAAGGGAGACACCTTTGCAAATTTAAGTAAATACTATTTTGGCAGCTATTAGTTAATAAAATATTAAAATGTATTTACTATAAAGAGAATAGAGAGAACTATTATTTCTACAGGTATTTGTATTTGTATTTATTAGATTTGTATGCCTCCCCTCTCTGAAGAATCGGGGCGGCTAACAACAATATAAAAAGACAGTGTAAACAAATCTAATATAAAAAACAATATAAAAAACAATATAAAAACCCCCAATTTAAAGAACCACTCATACAAGCATACCATGTATAAATTCTATATGCCTAGGGGGAAGGGAATTTTCAATTGAATTATTAACATTGAATTATTCTGGGCTATCTTTGTAAGCAGTGTAAAAATAGGCGATATTTGCCTGATGACTTGATTTCTGTAGCTTGTAAGACTCATGTATTCTTACAAATGATTTATGTTTGAATTTCTCAGAATGGCCTCTGGCAAAATTACAAATCTCATTAATAAATTCAAACCAGGAAAAAGCAGATTGTATTCTGAATCCCTATAAATATTTTAAACTCTCCTTTGATAATTCAATTTCTCCATACAAATTGCACCAAATGGTTCACTGGAGCAAGGAATAAGGCAAGGTTGGACAATAGCGGCCTGAGGAGTTGCAAGCCAACATTTCTACGACTTCGCCAAGTGAACCACTGGGATACTCAACGGTAGCTACACTGCCAGAGACGCTCCTCTTATTCATACCCAGGCGCACACAGATACTTTTTCCACACATACATTCCAATTATGCGCACTATCCAAACACTGTGGCAAAATGATCCTATAATTCTAGAATAAGAAGCTGTTGATAAGAGGTAAGGAAGATGGGAGAGTGATCTCAGTTTCACTGGCAATTGATTAGAGGTGCATCAATTGTTGAAAAGAGCATCCATCTGAGGTAGAAAAAGAAAAAAAAGAGACATTGTAAACCAACCCTTCCCTTTCTCTTGCACACGGACATATCTGAAGACTTACATGTTAAGAACTTTAGATTGTAAACCTCTCATGCTATAAACACGCATTGACATTTTTGCTATCCCCTCCTGTTGCCTTCAATTCATCAGATCCCGTCCATCAGTGAAGCAACTTAAAATTTTATTTTGCCTTTTCAGTTTTGAAGCAGTGTTTTCCTTCTAAGTCAAATTTATTATAACGCTAAAAAAAAACAAATAAGAGAAGAAGACAGTCAATAAACAGATCAGCTACAAAACAATATTTGGTTTCTCTTTAGATCTCTTTTTTTTGCCTTTGCTCTCTTCTAATAAAATGTTTGGCTGGGATATCATCGAGATTGTTTCATTTACAATATTTGCAACCATCTAGCTTGTTTCGATACAATTCGGTCAGGGGTTGCCTGCATTATTACAAATTATTAGCAAATTGGTGTGTTTTCAAGCACCTATCAGGTTTTATGTACAGTAGGTCCCATATATTTTTATGCTTCAACACCATCTTGCTATTACAAAAACCTGGCAGATTTTGCAGGAGAGATGGAGTAACGACACGGACACAAGAGCTGGATTTAAAACTGGGTCATTTTTATTGAAAATAAATTTGCATAATTTATTTAAATAAATTAGCATAATTAACATAATTAACCTATGACCCTAACAAGGACCCGCAGGGTCAAACAATTGCTTCCGGGGCAGAAAATGACGTATAATAATCTTCCGGGGCAACTTATGGGCGTAGCTCCATGCTAATCCAGGTGAGGGACCACTCCCTCACCTGAGACCTTGCCATGCACTTGCATGTGGGAGGTCCTGCCGGCTAACCCCTACAAGGGGAATTAAATGGGCGGGACCCAAAGACAGGTTCTCCCCAACTGCTCAGGTCGCCAATACCACAAGCCTTTGGAGAGAACCTGTCAATCATTCCCAAAGATGCCCAATGGAGAACACGCAGTTGCTAAACCACCACTCAGTTTTCCGCCCCTAACCTGCCTACCCAAATGACCCAAGGTAAGCCGCCAATTAACCTAAAACAGATGCAAGAACCCCCTAGCCGTTCATCCATCTCCACAGTGTGGAATAGGCGAAAAAATGGTCCTGGCTAAAGCACCAGGACTGCCAAAAATTCCTATTCAGCCCCCTAGGGCGACCCCAGTGGCACACTGTAAAATAGGGAGGGCAGGCGGGTGTCTGCTAGACGGAGTCCAGGCGAAAAGGCCGACTTCAAGCCAGCCAGCCCTTTTATAGGGCCGGCAGGCTCCGCCCGGACTACGTCATTTCAGGCCACCCTGGCCTGATTATTGGGCCGAAATCTCGCAAAGCCTCGCGAGATCTCGGCCCCAACCAAGATGGCGGCTGCCGCCGGTCTCCGTGTCCCCCAGTGCCTCCTGCAAAATGCACCGGGGGATAAAAGCCACCGGCGGTATTATGTGGGATGTGGGTGTGCTTGTGTGTATGTGTGTATTAGGTCTAGTTGTTAAGGCCAGTCTAGAAATCAGGAAATGGTGAGTTGTAGTCCTACCTTAGGCACAAAGCCAGCTAGTGACCTGGGGCCAGGGGTGGGCTGCTGCCCGGACAGGGGGGAACGCAGTGGGGTAGTGAAAATAGAGCTCCACCCCGGGGCACCCAATTTGCACTGAAAGATGATGAATGAAAATGCAGGGCATCCTGCATAAGCCATACCCACAGTGTGGTAGTAAACATTTTGGTAGCCCTTCACTGCCTGGGACCAATCACTTCCCCTAAGTCGTAGGAATCTGGTGAGGCCGAAGCTTCTGAAAAACCTGGCCAGGAAAACTTTATAGATAGTTGCCAAGTATTAACACTGTCCTGTAGTTTGTACACGCACACACACATAATGTTCTCTTGAGAAAACATTAGTACCATGCTATATAGATTAATGCAAACTTGAAAAGTGCTGTATTCATCTAATTGTATTCACTGTATTCTGTACTCACCTAATAGTCTGGAGGACAGAAGGGAAAGGGGAGGGAATGATCGAAACATTTAAATATGTTAAAGGGTTAAATAAGGTTCAGGAGGGAAGTGTTTTTAATAGGAAAGTGAATACAAGAACAAGGGGGCACAATCTGAGGTTAGTTGGGGGAAAGATTAGTAGTAACGTGAGAAAATATTATTTTACTGAAAGAGTAGTAGATGCTTGGAACAAACTTCTTGCAGACATGGTTGGTAAATCCACAGTAAATGAATTTAAACATGCCTGGGATAAACATATATCCATCCTAAGATAAAATATAGGAAATAGTATAAGGGCAGACTAGATGGACCATGAGGTCTTTTTGTGCTGTCGATCTTCTATGTTTCTATGTTTCTTCTATGTTTCTAATTGTTGCCGCTGGTTGTGTCCATAAGTGGCGCATAACTGATTATTCTGTTGCTTCCGCCAATAGGTGTAGCAGGCTACATTTTTACTGCTTTTATTGCTCCCTATTTTATAGACCAGGGTTGGCAACGTTGGCTCTTCTATGACTTGCGGACTTCAACTCCCAGAATTCCTGAGACAATCATGCTAGCTGAGGAATTCTGGGATTTGAAGTCCACATTGAAAAATACTCGGAGAGTTAACTGGTAGAATTAGCAGTTGTTTATTCGGCTAGAGCTGACAGGGTTAACGCAAACAGGTTACAGTTAAAATCGCTCTAAGGATAGTGCCGCGGCTTTGTATTTATAGGGTTCACAATGTAACAAACTCTATCTGACATGGTAACAAGTCTCCCGCCAAATGAAGCAACCAATCAGGATGGCTTAGGAGGCTCCATGCAGATTCTGAACTCTGGAACCTTCTTCATGAATATTTAACACACATGTCATAGAAGAGCCAACTTTGCCTAGCCCTGTCATAGACTATTTCTGTCTGCCACAGCCACTTGCAGCACTATTTAATGCAACTTATCACTTCTTACCCTTTGCTTCACGCCATGTCTGCCTCCTCCCTCCTCTCTGTCTGTCTCTCTCATTCTCTCTGTCTCTCTCTCTTTCTCTATCTCTGTCTCTCTCTCTCTCTCCTCCCTATTTGTTCAGTCTGGGTCACTCCAGAAGCCAATACCAACCCAAAAAGAGAAGCCAGACACACTGGTAAAAGGCAAAGGCAGTTTATATAATTCAAGGAAAACACAGGTAACAGAAAATGTCCTTACAAACAGGAAAAACGCTTGAACTTCAAATATATACACGAAGGGAATAGTCCATGAAGCAATACCAGATTCTTGCTGCCAAGACGAAGCTGTAGATAGCAAACAGATGCCTCCCACGAGTCTTGCAGACTGCTAGGCCACAAGCCAAGATCAGAGACGCTGAGAATCAAAACAGGTCACCGCAACTCCAATTGATAACACTCCACATGGCTTCAAGGCCTTGCCTGCCTTTTAAACCCTGCTGATGAGGACCACACCCAAACCCAGCTGTTTCTAATTCAATGGTGATAATATTTCTTTAACTGCTCCTTTCGTTGCTCTGAACGTCTCTGTCTCATGTCAATGACCGCTTGTGCGTCATCACCTAATGACTCCAAGGTACTGGCTGGGGAGAGCCCCCCCCCCCCCGGGGCTCTCATGCTGTTCTCCTTCATCCCATTCCTGACTCTCCTCTCCCCCATTCGACTGTTCAGCCCCCTCCTCTGCGCTGTCATCCTCCTCTGGGCATGGAGCCAGCAGAGACACAGCTGGTCCCTGAGCAGCCTCAGGCTGAATCACAACACTATTTATCATTCCAGCTGTCCTGGGACAAAACTTCTCCTCTACATCACAAACTTGTCCATCAGGCTAGTACAGCTGTAGGATATTTTGACAGTGCACTAAACCCACATTCAAAAAGAGCCAATTCACAGGCTACAACGGTGGAGGAAAGGGCAATGATAAAATGGGAGGAACCTTCCTCCTTTCTGTGGCTATCAGCAAAACTATTTTTGGACTTGGGTTTTAAGAGTTTGAAACCGGCACAAACCCATCATCCTCTTGAGAGGTGACTAAACCCATCACGCACCCATACTTGGCCAATCTCGTTGCATTTTCCATTAACGAGAGCAATTGATGGCTGTTTATCCCTCCAGCAAACATTGCTCAATGGGAGGGAAACAAAGCCAGAGGAATCCACCAATTGCTTTCTTTAAGTCGTCTGCCATTAGAACAATAAAAACCGCACCATTCACCAGCCTCATTACTGAAACAAAATAGTGTTTGTGTTCTGGACTAAACAAATGTAATGCTGGCATACTTTCCTGCTGGCTCAAAGGCTGGTGGATTGCATTCTAATGGGCCTCTCTGGCGGTGACCTTAGTATTGTTACTAGCAATAGGAAGCTATAACTGTTTCTTTTGCTGAGAGTTGACGTTGTACAATAGTCCTGGATAGAACTTTTTCCTTTCTCTCCCCCTCCCACAAAATGCTGTTATTTAAAACGTTTTCAAATCTTGTAGCAGGAAAGCTATTTTATTTCCATTCCTGGCCTAGCATATCTAGTTAAAGAGGTGGCCATGAAAACACCCCAGTGAATATGCCACGATGTAATTTCTAGGCTGAAGTGCCTTGTAAGTCACATCCATCTCTCACTCCCTTTCTCCCTAATGCTCTAATAAGGCTTTAAAACTCCACAGTAGAGCTAACAGTCATTACTGCCAACAAAGGAGGTTACTCGAGGGCCTGATTGCAAAACAGGTGGGCAATTTTGGTTGATGAGGATTAGCCCCTTTCCTCCCTAATAGCATTCCACCTCCCCCTACCCAAATCTCTTACTCTGCATAGCAATGATGCTTTTGACCTGAGCGACAATAGGAGAAGTTATTTCAAAGGATTTGGCAGGTTCTCATCACAAAACAGCTAATCATTAGAGTTAAGAAGTTTTCTCTATTGACTCAGGATTGGATGATATGGAGAGGGGGGAGGTTGAGGCAGAATTTAGAAGACTAGAGCAGACCCATGAGGGGGGACAAAAAGCAAGGTAAGATGGCTACTGTTGGAAAATTGTAATTCTGTCAAAGGAGTTGGTAAACCTGAGGTTTTTACGAACCTTGTGGTAGACATGAGATTATACCTGGACTAAGCACTCATTGTTTCTCTTTTTAAAGGGAACTTGGCTAATTGTGATTTATTGAATCCTTTTAGTCACCACAGGAAAAAAAACATCAGTGGTGGTTCAAAAGGACTTCAAGTGCTTTATGAGCATCAATGGAGTGTTTTGTTTTCTAGCTAACAGTTTGGTCTGCAATTTGGTCATCTTCAATTGTCTTCATTTTTTCCCCCACTTTCCTTTTACTGGACCTTTTCTTTTCTTTTTTAAAGGGAGGCAAAAGAGCATCAACTTCTTCAATTCCTATCTGGGATGATGCAACCAGTAATAGCATCTATCTGGGGATGATGCAACTAAAAGGCAACCCAAAGAATATGTTTAAAAGTTCTGATATTAGATTTAGCTTTGTCCTAAGTAACCCATTGGAGGGGTGGGAGGGTGGTAAACCAGATGCTATCGGCTCAGCCTGGTTTGGGCGTACTGGTAGTGGCAGTATTGATGGTTTAGAGCAGTGTTTCCCAACCTTGGCAACTTGAAGATATTTGGACTTCAACTCCCAGAATTCCCCAGCCAACATTCACTGGCTGGGGAATTCTGGGAGTTGAAGTCCAAATATTTTCAAGTTACCAAGGTTGGGAAACACTGGTTTAGAGAACTGGTAGCACCATTGGCAGGAGGCTCCGCTCACCCACCCAGAATGCTTCTGCGCATGCGCAGTAGTATCCCATGTGAGCATGAACCTGTAGTAAAGTATTTTAAAATCCACTACTGGTTGGGTGATATACCATATTTTTTTGAGTATAAGATGCACCGGAGTACAAGATGCACCAGAACATAAGACACACGTTAGTTTTGGGGGAGGAAAATAAGGAAAAGAATCTACTTACCAGGTATTCATCTGGTAGCATCCTTAGTCTGGTCAGCTTCAGCACATTATTTTATCCCCTGGTTAAGGGCTTTAAAAACTTTATTCTGAGAGAGTAACAATGAAAGAGCTTACAAGCCAGTAAGAGATAGGAACATCATTAGCACCTGGAAAGAAACAGTCTGAGCAAATAGAGCAATGGAAAAAACCCTCAAAGACTTAGGGCTTGGAAAACATTCTTCTTTGCAGAGAGTAACAATGAAAGAGCTTACAAGCACATAATAGCTGGGGACATCATTAGCACCTGGTTAGGGCTGGAAAGAAACATTTGGAGCATGCTAAACCAATGGGGGGGGGGAAGCTGCAAAGACTTAGGGCTTGGAAAACATTTTTCACAGAGAGTAACAATGAAAGAGCTTGGGTACATTAATAGCACCTGGTTAGGGCTGGAAAGAAATATCTGGAGCAAGTAAAGCAATGAAAAAAAACCCTACAAAGACAGGGTTTAGAATACATTCTTGTCAGAGAGTAACAATGAAAGAGCTTGCAAACCAGTAAGAGCTGAGAACATTGCTAGCACCTGGTTAGGGCTGAAAAGTTACTCAGAGCAAGTTAGAGTAATGAAAAAAAACACTGCAAAGACTTAGAGTTTGGAAAACATTCTTCGCAGAGAGAAACAATGAAAGAGCCTGTAAGGTAAGAGCTGGGAAGATCGTTAGCAGCTAGTTAGTGCTGGGGGGGGGCTACATTCATAGTATAAGAAGCACCCTAATTATCAGCCTCTTTTAGGGAGGAAAAAGATGTGTCTTATGCACCAAAAAATATGTTATACATTTAATAAATGAAATGAGCCAGTTAACAACTGTCAATGAAAAACCAGTGCGGTTCTGGGCACAGTAAAACTGTGTAAAAGCAATAAACACTGCAAAAGCAGTCAGAGATATCCTCGCACCCTGCCATGATCTGTCTCTAATTCCAACAAAAGGGCTTAAGAAGAAGATCTGAATGGCAGTGAAGAAGATGCACAGAAGCTACTACACCATGGAGGCTTACTGAGTACTGGCCTACAAGAAAGATGAAAAAAAAAAGAATCGAAAAGAGACATGACAAGCAAAATATTTTATATTAAAAAAAAATAACAGGCAAAGAGAGGGGCTAATTGCGCCGGATGCAGAAAAGAACATGAACAACAATAGCTGGAATTAAATAAAGTCACTTTATTGAGTTAAATCAAACTTTGATGATTATTAACAAATAACCAGGACCAGCAGAGGCCACTAATAACTTTGGGGCAGAAATACTACTCCATAACATTCCTGGGCAACTATGTGCGTAGCTCCTTGCTGAACCAGGCAAAGGTACTGATGCCTTTTCCAGGTACCTGGCCCCACCTTAGCATGTTGGAGGACTCACCATCCAATTCCCATTCAGTCATTGGGTTAGATGAGTCACAAGGGCATCCCTCCTTCAATTGCCCTGGCCCAACGTTCCTTGAGTTCCTGGCAAGAGGCTGCCCATCATCTTTGAAAGATGCCCAAAGGAGAGCACGGAGTTGCTATCACTGCCCATTTTCACACATAACCTGCCACGGAGGGGGTCAGATCTCTATCTTGACCCCCTGACTCCCCTATCAACCTGCACCAGCTCACAGAGGAACCTCTGCAGGTCCTCCAGAAAAATGGCATTTCCCTTGTCTGAGAGGTGAATGCCGTCAGCTTGGTAAAGTCCGGGAGTGTCAAATCTGATTCGGGTGTGTGTAACTATCATACCACCCAACTCCCATACAGTCTTGCCAATGACACTGTTTGTCTTCCTTCTAGCCCTGTCCACAGCCCTTGGGGAGAAGGTGTTTCATCACACAATCCTCGGAAGGCTTTCAGACCAGATAAAACATGTGTCTGGCCAAACCTTACGGAGGGCCCAAAGTTCCTTGCGGGCTTGCAAAATCAATGCCAAGCTGCTCAAAACACACAGGTCATTACCACCTAAGTGCAAGACCAACCACTTGGGAGCTACAACAGGGTGGTGCCTGCCCAAGAGCAAAGGGAGGAGCCTCTCCCATTGAAGGTCTCTCCGTCCCAGTCAGACAATGTTGATCCAATGGCCCAGCAACAATTCAATTCAATTCAATTTATTAGATTTGTATGCCGCCCCTCTCCGTAAACTCGGGGCGGCTCACAACAATAATAACACAATATATAACAAATCTAATAATTAAAAATAATAAAAAGTCATTAAAAACCCCTTATTAAAAGAAAACATACACTCAAACATACCATCCATAAACTGCATAGGCCCGGGGAAGATGTCTCAGTTCCCCCATGCCTGGCGGCAGAGGTGGGTTCAACTGTGTTCTGATGGTTGACTTTGCTGCACTCTAACCGGCCCAGAAGATCATGCTGTGGCCGCAAACTATAGCCGTAGGCTTCTCCCCTTGTGGCATGTCTGGAAGGTAGAAGACAAGGTTAGTCTTGCCCGGCGCAAGGGTCACCCTGTGCTGGTGTCTGTATGTAAGTCCGGTAAGCTCTCGACCTCCAACAGCCGATGTTTTGAATCCTGTTGTCTTCAAAGCCAAAGGTAGCCGCTACGGTGGTGACACCTGTCTGAAATGAATGTGTACCATACTGTTTCGGGTCACTGCCTATCTCTCTGAGGGCTTTCGATGTCACAGCCCAAAACTAGTACTTGGTGAGCAGGGACCCACCCTGATGATGAAAAAGGTACCCCCTATCATCACCCCTAACAGAACGATAAAGCTGCCATAGGGAAGACATTCTGGTTTGGGGTGGGGGCTAAATGAACCCTGGACCCCCTACCTAACTGGTCAGTCTTAGACTTTCTAATGTATAGTGACACCCGTTGGGCCTCAAATGTCAGATCCTGAAACTGTATGGTGCGGAGTGACCCATCTGAACGGGAAGAGGTGAGAGCATGCCAAAAAATAGGGTTGTAGCTGCTGCCTGAAAGAGGTGGGCCTCGTATGTCAAATAACAAAGCCTAGTCCACGTGTCGCTGATATCTGCAAGCTGTTGAAGGGACAAAGCCTGCCTAGTGTCCATTGAACCATCTACTTGCTCCCTAACCCAACCTTCTAGCATCCTTTTAATTTTAAAATCAGATGAAGTGTCGGGAAAGCCACCCAATTTGGTGATGAACGCCAGGCCTGCTAATTTACCCCAAATGGTCCTAGCTGAGAAACTGTGCTGCCTGAGCAGCACGGAGTACTCCATCAGGTGATCTATTGGTATGGGCCACACCTGTCCAAACACCGCTCCTGACAAAAATCCCAGAACTCCTTATCTGATCTCTGGTAAGCTGTCCAGATACTGGGGGCTAAGGACTTGCCCATGGCACTGGCCGCCTCGATCCTCCAAGGCTCTGTAGCCCCCCCCCCCAGGTTCCACAACTGCTGAAGAAAGGTGTCTGGGGACTCCCGTGCCCACAGTGCCAGTGCCTGGAACCTGGACAACTGTCCACGGGATAAAGCATCAGCCATGCCATTCTCCAATCCAGGGACATGGCAGGCCAAGAACAAGGCATTAAGAGCCAGAGACGGGCTCACAAAGTGGCAAACCAAGCGCATGATGCCTTCACTTCTAGATGACAGAGAGTTAACCACATGAACAATAGCCAGGTTAAAAGTGTTCTGAAATTCCTCCCCCAATAATTCCGTAGCTACCACTAGGGGGGAAAACTCAAGAAACGTAAGGTCTCTTGTAATGCTGGCAGCCACTCAATTTGGGGTCCAAGAAAGGGCCCAAGATCTGGGGAGAAACTGGCCTTAAAGGCCCGCTCCTAATAGGCCTAATGACCTCAAAACCCTGTGGGCCTCTAGGCCCAAACCCAAAGAGAGGGCCTCAATCCATTGGGAATGTACTGGCCCTAAAGTCCCACTCCCAATAGGCCCAAGGACCTCAAACTGTGTGGACCTCTAGGCCCAAACCCACAGAGTGTACTGGCCCTATTCCCAAAGGCCCAAAACAGTTCTTAGCCCTGAGAGGGACATGGTGTGTGTGGGGGGGGACCCAAAGGTTCCCAGCAGGACATCCTTAAGGGGGGGTGAGTTGGCAGTCTGTGAGGGGGTGGGCACTAAACCCAGGACTGGCCGGCTGCCAGGTCTGGGCCTACTGGGCCTAAAGGTGCCCATCCAAGAAAACTGGCCCACCCTTTAACCGTGGCACCTGATGCCCACAAACTACATCCCAGCCAAAAGGAAGGGGGTGCCGAAAGGCCCCTTCCTTTTCACCTCCAACTGTTGCACAGCCTGCCAGAGGTCTCTGTTCACATTCCAACTGCCCAGGGGGAAAGGAAGAGGCTGCTTGGTGCAGCCTATAAATAGGGCTCACCCGACCACACACCCCCGGAAGCAGGAAGTGCTTGCATGATGACGTGCAAAGCAAGGGGTGACGTTTTTGCATTTTCACACGAGATCACCATCCGGAAGAGGCAGAACTGCTGGGCCACGTCCTTCGGGGCCCAGCTCAACCTTCTGTCGGCCGTTTAATCGGCCGGCGATGCATTTCTCTCTGTACAATGCCAAGACTTGTTCAAACAGTCAGCAAATGCTGTTTTTGCAAAGAAGATGGGAAAAAAATAGCAAACCGCGAAGTTAACTGCTACAAGGTCACACAGACTCATTACAAATAACAGCATAACAAAGTACAATGGTGCATTGGAATATTTACAAGAAATATTACTAGCCTGCAAGCAAGAACTAGTGGGACCAATAAGTAGACATTTAATAAATGTTCAGGGGCTTTAGAATTCAAACAAACAAATCTCTACCATACAAAACCCCAAGACTTAACAATTGTCAATACAATAGATAAAAAAACCCTGGAGAGTGGATGTGGCAATATAGAAGAAAAATAGCAAAATAGAAGAGGAAGAACTGAAGAAAACCACAAAGTACGAAGCCCTGATAATCCAAGTAAAATAACTGGTGCTAATGGCTGATACAAGTTGTGGCAGCATCCTAGGTATCAAATAAGGATCTTCTTAAAATACAGTGGTACCTCTACTTAAGAACTTAATTCATTCCATAACCAGGATCTTAAGTAGAAAGGTTTGTAAGTAGAAGCAATTTTTCCCATAGGAATCAATGTAAAAGCAAATAATGTGTGCAAACCCATTAGGAAAGAAATAAAATTTGGGTGGGAGGAGGAGGAGGACAGTCGCTGTCGAAGGAAGAAGGTGAAGTGAGGGGAATCAAAAAAATCTAAAACTTTAAGGCTTAAAAAAAAAGAGGGACTCTGAGGCGACGACGAGAAGCATGTGCCTCCCATACACTGTGCCAGAGACAGAAACATAGGTGGATGAGAGGGGGGGAACCTCCCTCTCCTTTGATCGAAAAGTGGCTGCTGCTGCTGCTGCTGCTACTTGCTTCCTCTTCCTTCCCATGCTGAAGGGCTCCCCTCTCCACTCGTTCACTTTGTAGCCAGCGGCTTTCCTTCACTGTAGTGACTCCTCAATTTGGCTGAAGCCGAGTTGATCCAGCCAGGGTGAAGTGCCCCCTTTTGCCTTTCCGCACCCAAACACTCCAGGAGGCTACCTAGTGCCGGGTGTATGGGAGGCAGCGCAAGGGAGTCAACACAGCGAAGTGGTTTATTCCCTCTCCAAGTGCCCAGAGAAAGGAAAATGTTCCATTGGCTCTGGGCTGCCCAGAGCAAAGGGAGCATTTATTTTCTCTGGGTGCTGGCAGAGGCTTATTCGCTCTCCAAGCACCCAGGAAAAGAAAAATGCTTCATTCACTCTGGACTGCCAAAGCCTCCTTAAGCGCCACCAAAAAGCTCCCTTGCCAGCCCAGAAAATCCCGAGATGGTTGGGATTAAAGGGGGAATGGCAGGAAACTGGCCAGGCCTTTGTGCTGCTCTCACATTTCCTGGGAAAGTTTTCCAGGCTTGGGTTCTTAAGTAGAAAATGGTTCTTAAGAAGATGCAAAAAAATCTTGAACACACAGTTTTTATCTAGAAAAGTTAGAAACATAGAAACATAGAAACATAGAAGTCTGACGGCAGAAAAAGACCTCATGGTCCATCTAGTCTGCCCTTATACTATTTTCTGTATTTTATCTTAGGATGGATATATGTTTATCCCAGGCATGTTTAAATTCAGTTACTGTGGATTTATCTACCACATCTGCTGGAAGTTTGTTCCAAGGATCTACTACTCTTTCAGTAAAATAATATTTTCTCATGTTGCTTTTGATCTTTCCCCCAACTAACTTCAGATTGTGTCCCCTTGTTCTTTTGTTCACTTTCCTATTAAAAACACTTCCCTCCTGGACCTTATTTAACCCTTTAATATATTTAAATGTTTCGATCATGTCCCCCCTTTTCCTTCTGTCCTCCAGACTATACAGATTGAGTTCATTAAGTCTTTCCTGATACGTTTTATGCTTAAGACCTTCCACCATTCTTGTAGCCCGTCTTTGGACCCGTTCAATTTTGTCAATATCTTTTTGTAGGTGAGGTCTCCAGAACTGAACACAGTATTCCAAATGTGGTCTCACCATCATTCTATATAGTGGGATCATAATCTCCCTCTTCCTGCTTGTTATACCTCTAGCTATGCAGCCAAGCATTCTACTTGCTTTCCCTACCGCCTGACTGCACTGTTCACCCATTTTGAGACTGTCAGAAATCACTACCCCTAAATCCTTTTCTTTTGAAGTATTTGCCAACACTGAACTGCCAATACAATACTCAGATTGAGGATTCCTTTTCCCCAAGTGCATTATTTTACATTTGGAAACATTAAACTGCAGTTTCCATTGCTTAGACCATTTATCTAGTAAAGCTAAATCATTTACCATATTACAGACGCCTCCAGGAATATCAACCCTATTGCACACTTTAGAGTCATCGGCAAATAGGCAAACCTTCCCTACCAAACCTTCCCCTATGTCACTCACAAATATATTAAAAAGAATAGGACCCAGAACAGATCCTTGTGGCACACCGCTTGTAACCTGACTCTGCTCAGAATACTCGCCATTAACAATAACTCTCTGATGTCTACGCTTCAGCCAGCTGCAAATCCATTGAACTATCCAGGGATTAAGTCCAATCTTCACTAATTTATCTATCAGCTCTTTATGTGGAACCGTATCAAAGGCTTTGCTGAAGTCCAGGTAGGCAATATCCACGGCACCACCTTCATCCAACACCTTTGTGACATAGTCAAAGAAATCAATGAGATTAGTCTGACATGATTTGCCTTCAGTAAAGCCATGCTGATTTGGGTCTAATAAGTTATTGTTTTTTAGGTGCTGATTTATCCTCTTTTTGAGTAGAGTCTTAAGTAGAGACGTTCTTAGGTAGAGGTACAACTGTATATGATGTTCCAAGTAGCACAGTTTTTTGCAGTTCTGCTGGTGTTATTGCAGGAAGCTGCAATTTCTTGATGTGTTTTGTGAAATGGGTATTACTGTTACATGTTTCATCCATATCCATGTAATTTCAATGGCCAGACTGCAATATTTTGTAATTTTTTCCAGTTCTTTTTCTTCTACTCTGGCATCTCCTGGTACAGCGATATCAATAGACTATACTCTTTGGCCCTCGACAACCATGATATCTGACGTGTTCTGTTCCAAATGATGATCTGTCTATATTCGAAACTCCCACAAGATCTTCACCATCTCATTTTCAGTAACTTTTTCCACTTTGTGCTCCCATGACTTTTTGGATACAGATACATCATATTTTTTACATAATGACCAATGGACTAATTTAGCAACTCGATCATGTCTAACTTTGTAATCAGTTTGCATGATTTTTCTGCAATCACATATTAAGTGTGAAACAGTTTCAACTTTCTCGTGGCGAAGTCAGCAGTTTGGATTGTCTGTGGATTTTTGCATCTTCTCTTTCATGGCATTAGTTTGTAGTGCCTGTTCTTGAGCAGTGAGTATTACATTTTCCATTTCTTTCTTGATGGTTCCCATCTTAAGGCATGTCCATGTAAGAATGTCATAATATTTTCCTTCAATGTTTTTCAAGTGTTGTCCATGCAAAGCTTGGTTTTCCATTTATTTAATCTGCCATTCAGCTGTTTTTCCTTATATTCTGCCTTTGTTTCTGTTGTTTTTATAATGTTCTCCGTTTTCACAGCCTGCAGAAATTTTTCTGTACTTTGATTCACATAATCATTCAAATTTCGTTTTTCTTCTTCTACATTTTGATGTATTTGTAATAGCCCTCTGCCTCCTATTTTTTTTGGCAGGTACAACATGGAGATGTCACTTTTTGAATGTAAGGCATGGTACATACTCCAAAATTTGTGCATTTTCCGGTCCAGGTTTTCCAGTTCAACCAAAGTCCAGATGATGATCCCAGCTGAGCAGTATATCACTGGAACTGCCCATGTACTATTGGCTTTAATTATGTTTCCAGCATTCAGCTTTGATTTTAGTATTTTGTGGACTCACCTGATGTATTCCTTTTGTATTGATTCTTTGACTTTTCCATTCAAGATGTTATCTGCTTCTAATATGCCTAGGTATTTGTAACTATCTTCCTTTGCTAATTCTTTCATTATGCTCCCATTTGCCAGTTCTGTTCCTTCTATGTATTTCATTTTTCCTCGCTGCATAGATAATATAGCACATTTTTCAAGTTCAAATTCATTTTGATGTCATTGTTGAATTGTTGAACTGTGTTGAGTATTGATTTAAGTTCAGTGGGGCTTTTTGCATACATTTTTAAATCATCCATGTAGAGTAGATTATTTATCTTGCCACGTTGGCTTGAGATTTGGTATCCCAGTTTTGTAGGATTATTATCAGTGAAATTAAGGTCATGTTGAACAGTTGTTATTGTTGTTGTTGTTATTATTATTATTTTTATATTAATTGGATTTAGGATTTGTATTGTATTGTATTGTTCTTGTATTCTATTGTAAGCCACCCCGAGTCCCTAGAGAGGGGCGGCATATAAATCAAATAAATCAAATAAATCAAATAAATCAAATAATAATAATAATAATAATAATAATAATAATAATAATAATAATGCCTATTGCAACTGAAATGTTATTCTTGGAATCTCTTTTATGATAACAAACTCAGCTTTTGCTGCGTAAATCACATGTATTGATTAAATAGAGATTCACTTGATTAAAAAAGAATAATTGGGTTATTTAAATTTAAATTTTCCTTCCACCCCAGACAGTTCAAGATGTTTCGGTAAAACACAATGGTATTTAACGTTCCTGCCAACTTAGACCACAATAGAAGCAAAGCAAGCAGACTCTAGAATATTATTAAATAAAGACCTGAATCTAAAAGGCTACTGAAAGGGGAAGAGAGAAAGTCTGCCTCCCTGTCTATTGGTCTATCTATGACATTGCGACCATGGAGATTCAACATGCATGCATATATTGAAATATCTTTTGAGGTAGCTGTGTTGGGTATCAGATTAACTTTATTTTTAGTGACAGTCTATTTTCTCCTCCAAAATTTTCAGTCTAACTCTATTTCATGGCATGTCGACTCCTTCTCTGATTGTTCCAATATTCAGGTGCAGAGAAGTAAATGTTTCATGAAAGCGGTATCCCTGTCAGTCGTGTGCATCTCATCTCAAGCCCCCTGAGCTGTCAGCGAACAGATTGTCGAATTACCATTAGAATACAGGAGCCCGTCGCTGCAGGCAGTTAAACGGAGAGCCGGCGAGCATATGTCGCCAGCACGATATTGTAGCTTATGTATGAATTTGTAAAGTGGAAGTAAGGCAGCAGTACTGCAGCCATTGCTAATTGTACGGTCTACCCATGAATCCACTTTACACCATATGTTTGTAAAATTTGTAATGTAAAAGGTTTGGATATTTTGTTTTGTTTTGCTTTGCTTTTAATCCCACCCTGCTTCATAGGCCTGAAATGCAATACTTTCTCAACCAGGCTTGAAAATAACAGTGCTTGCAGAGCCTCCAGTCTGCAGTGACATCATTTTAGGGGTGGTTTCATGTGTTTATTTTATTTTTTTTAATGTCACAAAGCTGTGGTCAAGGTCTCCTTCCCAACGAAGAAGGCAGCATCCATCTGTCTCAGGCATTCCACAGAAAATGTTTCCAGGTATCAAGAGGGCTGAAACCGAATTCCCTCTTTTCAATTTATTATGCCATTTAAGCTTTACCACAATGCAAACGGCTTGGGCAGTTGCGGCTCCCACCGATTGTGTGTGTCCCTTGCTACTAACTTCGCAGAGATCCCAGGCACTGCAGTGTTATTTAATGTATTGCTTTTAATTAAACAGAATGTCTTGCGATAAAAGGGAAGCTTTCATCCTCAACTCCAATTCCTAAATCATAAATATGCAGATTGCACACACACACACACACAGAGAGAGAGAGAGAGAGAGAGAGAGAGAGAGAGAGAGAGAGAGAGAGAGAGAGAGAGAGAGAGAGAGAGAGAGAGAGAGAGATTCTTTTCCTGGCCTGCTGTTGAAAATCCTGAGTGGTGTTTTTTTTAAAAATAAATGGTGGAAGTGAAGAGGAAGGAGTTGTCACAAGACCTTTTCACACTGCAATGGAAAAGGGTTCACATTAACATAAGTAGGATTTATGAAAGCTCAAATGGAAACACAGGGAAGGCAGGAACTACTGCCTTGTAGGATGAAATGCAGTAATGCACTGTCAAACAGGAATCAAATTTTCCCGTAGGAGAGGTTTTATATATACATGTGTGTACCTATACAACACATATATTGAAATATATATATACATACACACACACATACATACACATCAACATGTACACATATTTACATATACATATATACATTTATACATATACAAACAAAACCACAGAAACAAAATTCACTAAAAGGATTTAAAGAGCACATAAAGCAAACACAAACTAACACAGTAATAAAAGCACAGAAAGAAAAAAATAAAAGACATAGAAAGAAGCGTCTGACACTCTTTAAAGCAAATATGACTATGACTACAAAATCATTTCCTCTTTTATATCTAGGGAAAAAGGTTGCTTTTTTTTTCATCCTCCTCTTCCTACCCACCTATCCCTCTAATCATCAAAATCACAAATCATCTGCCCCTTTTTTCTTGTTTCATACAAAAAGTCTATAAAGGGTTTCCAGTCAGCCATAACCGTCTGTGTAGTTTGGAGGAGAAAGAGGAACAATCTTGGTGCTCTTTCGATGAATTGTAGGGGCTGAACTATAGGGCTCTTTTGTCCTTGTTTCTGACAGCTGCACCTCATTCTAAGGTTACATATAAAATCAGAGTTATTTCTTGGTCCCAGAGAGAGCTCCTTCCCGGGGACTGGATATAGCCAGAAAGTGAATCACAGTAAGATTTAGTATTATCTCAAATTAGGACTGTTCTTTCTGGTTCAGCTAATTCCCAGATAAGTCCATTCTATGCCTTTTAAACATTAATTTGCAATTATTAAAATCCCCTCTAAAATGTTTTAAAATATGCAGTTACAAGCCTATACCTCCATCATTCATTTCTAAAAATAATACAAGCCTGAATGTCTAATGTTGGTTTGCAGGTGATGGGGGCTTTCAGCAGGCAAAAATTAAGGCCGTCTGATATCATAAGAAAGAGCAAAAGCCCTGATTGCTTGCCCTCTATCCCCCCAATATTAACCAACATGGCCAATTGCAGAGGATTCCTAAGAAAATGAATTGCCTTAGAGATGTAGAAGTATAATTCCGTAATTTTTTTATGTAGTTTTGCATAAAAAGTGGATTGATTTATTGTGGGAGCATAGATTGCAATTATATGAATTTTCTTTGTTCCTGATGTGATTTGTACTATTAATATCTGTCCGTTATCATCGGTGTAAATTAGTTGGGGATTGAGTTTAGATTTAATGTATAGTACTACTCCTCTTTTCTTGACTTGGGCAAGGGATGAGAAGATTTCTCCAAGCTTGGGATGGTTTAGGATTAGTTGGTCTTGTTTTCTTACATGCGTTTCCTGGAGACAGATTATATCTACTTTTTGTTGTTCAATTTTGTGGAATGTTTTTTTCCTTTTACTAGGAGAGTTAAGGCCGTTAATATTAATAGAAAGAAGTCTTATTTCATTGTTCTGTAAAGTTTTTTTGAGATGTAGGTTAGTTTGCTGGTTCTCTTCTTTTCTCCTTTCTCGATTGCAAATGTTAAAATGTATAGTATGCATATCCCTTTTGTCTTTCTGTATCTCATTTTTATTGTATATATTCAATACATTTATTTAAAAAAAAAGATATGTAGAAGTAAAAAAAAGGTTTCTATACTTCTTTCTGGTTCTGTCTACCCTTTTCTCCTCATTGCAAAAATACTGTATCAGAATCATCTCCCTGTTGTTTATTAATAGAATAAACAACCTGGCTAGAAGATTCAGGTTTTGTATTTTTTTTAAAAAAAAAATCAAAAAGCAAAAGATGTTAGGGTCATCCAGGATTTCAGATCTCCTCTTTTGCATCTAAATTCCCCACTCTACTCCTGAACGCAGCAGCCCTTGATAAATGGGTTTGCCAAATGCATGTTTCCAGTTCAGTGGGAATGACAAAAATCAGCATTTTGCCTCTGGCAAAAAATGTTCATTTTCAATCTTGGCCACAAACTGAGCTGCTGCTGACCTTTCTTTCTTCAACCTGAAGAACTTACCTGTACCTTAACATTTGCAAAGGACCTTGTCCATGAGCTGAAGCTAGCAATTTCTTTATGAGCTTTATTACCAAATGTAAATGACTACATTTTTGTGTTTGGAAGTCTATATATGGTTATTGTTATTTTCTTTCCTTGTTTTCCTCTGGAACCGCCTGCGACCGCACGAATCCCAGCGGCCGATAAGGTCCCACAGAGTTGGCCTTCTCTGGGTCCCGTCGACTAAACAATGTCGTCTGGCGGGCCCCAGGGGTAGAGCCTTCTCTGTGGTGGCCCCGGCCCTCTGGAATCAACTCCCCCCCGGAGATTAGAACTGCTCCCACCCTCCTTGTCTTCCATAAACTACTTAAGACCCACCTGTACTGCCAGGCATGGGGGATTTGAGACCCCTTTCCCCCAGGCTTATTATAATTTATGTTTGGTATGTATGTGCTGTTTGGTTTTTAATTATGATAGGGTTTTTAGTTTTTTTTAACATTAGATTTGTGCCAGTATAATATTGTTTTTATCGTTGTTGTGAGCCGCACCGAGTCTTCGAAAAGGGGCGGCATACAAATCTAATAAATTATTATTATTATTATTATTATTATTATTATTATTATTATTATTATTATTATTATTATTTATTACCTGCTCCTCATAAATGCAATGCAATCTGTTTACCATTTTGAAACAAAGGCCTTGCTATCTGGTCTGACACTGTTTTCTGCTAGAAATTCCCTTTCAAGGATCTGCTTTTTTCAAATTATTTCCTTCAATACATTCCCCATTATACAACTTCTTTTGATACTTTGAACAAATCAAATCGTAGCAATGTCCCATTGCATTTCACTGCGATGGACCATTTTGTCATAAAAGACAAGATTCATTTTGCCTGCTGGTTTTAGCAATAGCAATAGGATTTAGACTTATATACCACTTCATAGTGCTTTTACAGCCCCCTCTAAGCGGTTTACTAATCAGCATATTGCCCCCAACAATCTGGGTCCTCATTTTACCCACCTCGGAAGGGTGGAAGGCTGAATCAACGTTGAGCAGGTGGTGAGATTTGAACTGCTGAACTACAGCTAACAATTAGCTGAAGTAGCCTGCAGTGCTGCACTCTAACCATCACCTCAGCTTTTTAAGCCCTTCATCTGACTCATCATTTATAATCCCAAGCCAACCCCTCTTTTCTCCTTTCCTGGTCAAAAATGGGCCTCCAGAAAATATAGAGGCTGAATACACAGATGACAGTGTAGCCTTAATTGTCAGGGTATGTACAAAATCTACTTGTAAAGATTTTGGCTGAATCAAAGCTTGAGGCCAATTTCTAGGCCCAGTAATACATCCATCATGGAAATCAAGCAAACTATCAGTGAAAGAAGAACCTGCTCTCTTCCCTCCCCAGCACTGCTCTGTAATTTTGGCCTAGAATGTTTCTAGATATCCTCCAGAACCAGAACCAGAAAAATGGAAAAGACAGTTTCCATGTTCCCATTGCTCAGCTATTTCTCTATCTATTGAACAGTTGGGAGGCAGTGAAATTTTACATGGAAACTGACTCCTGCTCTTCCCAAGGAGGAAACCTCACCCAAAGCATATGTCAGAATGTTGAAATGATCACACTGAGCTTTTTTTTTCAAGGAGGTAAAACTAACTTCATCAAGTATAACCTTGGGATCAAAAATAATTTCAGTAATTTGTAATTTCCACGCATTTACTGACAAATGCATTGGCCCTGTTGTTTGAGCTGCAAATTTATTCAACACATGGACCATTAAGTCACTGCCTCCTCCTACCTTGGTCTGGTTAGTGGCTATTGCATTGACTTTCCATCTTCTATTGGCAAGGAATATTTATTGGCTCAGCTAAAGTACTTTTTTCTTTTAAAACCTCATAAATGTGATGTATAAAAACTATTAAGCAAAGGGGAAAAATCATTAACTCCTCACCTCAATACTGTGAGTCAGTCATGCCATTAAACACATCTTTGAAAAACACATTGTGGGTGCTCACAGGTATGTCACCTTTTGGATTTAATGTTTTAAAAGTGGAAGCAGCTATTCCTAGAATTGGAAAATGGAAATAACAACTGTCTCCTTTGCCATCTCAAGCAAAGTGAAATAATTTATTTTAGTAATTTAGCAACAAAATTAACTGACTCTTCTACCTGCCCCTCTACTTTTTACTAAAAAAAACCCTTCTATGCTAGGATGTCTAAAATATATTTCTGCGGTCAGCTTTCACTGTAATTATTTCTGACAAATTTAACTATTGATGAAATGTACTATAATTCATGAAAGTTGCTAGCATATGCTATCTATCTATCTATCTATCTATCTATCTATCTATCTATCTATCTATCTATCTATCATCATCCATCCATCCATCCTCAATCTATCTGACCTTGTCCAGCGTATGAATATGTAAGAAACCAGACCATTCGAATGACCAATCAACAAGAGAACCAATCAGCTGCTCAGAATTTAAGTATAGGTCCAAGTGAACAACCAATCACATGACCAACTGAGCACACAAGACATTTATAAGCTAAGGAGAAGAGGAAAAGAAAATCCTGCTGATGATGTAACCTAGTCTGGTAAAGAAAAGTTCAGAAACTACGTGGGTCACCCAGAAAGTAATGCACCATATTTTTTTTCTCAGCCTACAGTAATGGTATGAATGCAAAACTTTAGATGTACATTATTTGAATTATCAGGAATGTGTGTGTAAATTTTGGGTATCTTCAGACAGATTAACGCCGGCTGACTCACCGGCCCCACGGCGATGTTGCTGAAGGGCCGGGCAGACTCGGACCCTTCAGATGGCGGCCGCCATCTTGTTTTCAGCCGAAATCTCGCGAGACGAGATTTCGGCCGGGAATGCCCTGCCCACGTGGCTGGGCATGACGTCGGGTCCGGGCGGGGCCTGCTGGCCGTATTTAAGGGGCAGCAGGCCGGGAAACAGCCTTTTCGCCCGGACCTGGTTGCCTGAGCAGACACTTCTTTGGTGCTGCTCGGCCGCCATTTTGGGTCTCCCTCGTGTCGCGGCCGCCATTTTGTGGCCTGCCGAGGGGGCGAAAAGTGCTGTGCTCGTTGCGCAACGAGGTTATCCGGCTCTTCTCCTTGCAAGACGACGTTGTGGCCTTATTCCTTCGCGTGGCTGCAGTCTTCAGGATCCCCCTCGGGCCCGAGGGGGACTGGTAACCTCCTCCCGGCTGGGAGGAGGGCGTGGTGGGGGGTGTTTGGTCTGGGCCCCCGGTATTGGGAGGTTGTCGTGCCTGGATTGCAGGCCTTTGAGGCCTGCCTGCGCAGGGAGGCGTGCCATTTGGTGATAAGATATCAATCAATAAATACTGTGTTATATAACTATAATTAGTGTTATTCCCAATAAAGGGGGTGAAGGGTAGCTGGGGCTCTTAGGCTCTAGGTTGGGCCCTGCGGTGGGGGAGTTGGGCCTGCCACTCGTGCTGGGGGTTTCGGCCTAGGTGGTTTTAGTGGCTCATTGCATACAAGGAACCGTGTGATGGCTCCTAAGAAGAGGCCTGCCACTACTCCGATGGCTCCGCCAGCGGTGCGCCCCAGAAGGGCCCTTAGGCCTTCTGCCCGGGCCCGGGCCAGCAGGGAGGGGACTGCGGGGGTGGTCCCTGACCAGGGGGGGGTGGTCTCGTTGCCTCCTGCCCCTCAAACTGATTTTTCTCCTGCTATGTCTTGGGCCAGGGTGTTGGAGAGGCTCGATGAGCTCGAGCAGTGGAGGAGCGGTGCAGTCCCCGGAGCGGCCAGCGATCAAGTGCCCGCGGCGTTGGGGAGAGATCCGGCGGCGGCCCAGGCTGGGCAGCCGGCTCCGTTCGGACGGCAGGCCCCTGCAGGGCCGATGGCGGCTTTCCCGGGCCCCGCACCATTGGGCCCCCCGTGGATGTCTTCAACCCCGTACGGGGCAGGTGAGGCTGCACCACACAACACATCCCTGTCTTTTCTTCCTCCCCCCGCCCCGGGTTTTCCCCCGGCGGGGGTCGGGAGTGGGTCCAGCTTTTTGGGGTCCCCTCCGGGCACCTCTGGGCAGGTGTGGGCTCCGCCGGTGCCTCCTCCGGGGCCGCCGGCGGCCAGCGCTGCTCCGGTGTCTGGGACGGGTCCTGCGGGGACACCAGCGGTGCCAGGGGCAGGGGGGTGGGTTCCTCCGGCCCCTCCTGTCATGCCCCCGCTCCCGGTTTTCCCCTACCCCCATGGGGCGGGTGTTTTTGGTGTGGCGGCCAACTCGGTATGGGACCCCTTCGCTTGTATTAAAGCGGGGGCCATACCGTGCGGGCTGCCGTCCACCCCTCTAGGATGCCACCTTCACCCGTCGGTCAAGGAGGCTATTTGGCGGGGCGAATACGTCGATCTTTTTTCGCTTTTGAACCGTGAGGTTCCCAAGCAGGAGAAAGAGATTGTCCCGGGGGAGAAAACGAAGAAGACCAAGGTAACGAAATGCTTCAGCTCCTGGCTGTATGCCTTTCTTACCTATGGGTCGGTAGTGATCCAACGGCAGCCGGCTATGGCCTCTGCCATGTTTAAGTATATAGACTTAATTGCCAGGGCCCACTTTGAATATAAGGGCACCATCTGGCGCCATTATGATAAGGGTTTCCGCATGAGGATGTCTGTGGAGCCCAACTTGCCGTGGGATATGGTGGTCCCGGACCTGTGGTTCCGGGCCACGCATATGTCCGGGAAGGAAGGGTGTGAGCACACGGATAGTGGGCACTTTATGGAGGAGGAGCCCGGCGCGGTTTCGCCGGCCAAGGCGACTCCTGGTGTGGCTGGCAAGGGGGCCTCGCCCGCTTGTCATGAGTTTGCTGCAAAAGGGGCGTGTTTTCGGCCCTTTTGTAAGTACAAGCATGCCTGCGGGAATTGTGGGGGGTCCCATGCGGCTTCAGTCTGTCCCCGCCCCAAGAAAGGGGCGGAGAAGAAGGGCGGGGGTCCAGGAAAACCTCCCCCACCAGCTGGGGGAAAAGGGGCCCAGCCCAATTAATGTTTCTGTGCTTGAGGGTTGGTTGATCGACTACCACCCTCGCCCGAGAGCCGAGTTGCTCTTGAGGGGCTTCTCCGAGGGATTTAGGATCCCTTATGTGGGTATTAGGAGGGCCTTCATGTCCGACAACCTCAGGTCGGTTGTCGGACATGAAGACATTGTACGGGCTAAGATTCGAAAGGAGGTGGCTGAGGGCAGGGTCCTTGGGCCCTTCCCGGAGCCGCCCTTTCCGAATCTTCGTGTGTCCCCCTTAGGTGTGGTCCCCAAAAAGGCGAGTGGTGAATTTAGGTTGATTCACCATTTGTCTTTTCCGAAAGGGGAGTCAGTGAATGACTTCATTCCTGACGAGCTTTGTTCCGTCCGGTACGCATCCTTTGATGCGGCCGTGGCTATGGTTAGGGAGTGTGGGGTGGGAGCCCTTATGGGTAAATGCGACATTAAGTCGGCATTTCGGCTCCTCCCCATTCACCCAGGCGACTTCGAGCTGCTGGGCTTCCATTTCGAAGGTGGGTTTTACGTGGATAGGGCATTGCCGATGGGCTGCTCTATTTCCTGCTCCCTCTTTGAGAGCTTTAGTACCTTCCTCGAGTGGGTGCTCAGGAGGCGGAGTGGCCTGGGGTCTGTCGTTCATTACCTTGATGATTTCTTGATGGCCGGGCCTGCGCAATCGGAGCAATGCTTTGCTTTGATGCGGGACTTCGAAGCCCTTTGTGCTCAATTGGGGGTGCCTTTAGCCTCCGAGAAGACCGAAGGCCCTGCCACCAGGATTACCTTCCTGGGTATTGAATTGGATTCAGTGGAGCAATCTTCCAGATTGCCCCTGGATAAGTTGATTAAAATCAGGTCCAAGCTTGAGGCGGTCCTGGGCTGCAGGAAGGTTACTCTTCGGCAGCTCCAGGAGTTGGCTGGGATTCTTAATTTTGCCTGTCGGGTAGTGGTGCCTGGTAGGGCTTTTTCTCGCCGGTTGTATGATGCGATGAAGGGGCTAAGTTTGCCCCACCATCGTACCCGCTTATGTGCAGGGGTCAGGGCTGACCTCTGCGTGTGGCGGGAGTTTTTGGAACGTTTTAACGGGTTGTCGTTTTGGCGGCAGGAGCTTCTTTTGGAAGCGGAGCTGCAGCTGTGTTCCGACGCCGCAGGGACTTGCGGTTTTGGGGTAGTGTTAGGTGACCAGTGGTGCTGGTCGGCATGGCCTCCGGAATGGAGTGCCTGTTCATTGGTTAAGGACTTAACTTTTTTGGAGCTTTTCCCCTTAATAGTGGCCTTAGAGCTCTGGGGGGAGCAGTTCAGGGATAAGACTGTGCATTTTTGGTGTGACAATCTAGCGGTTGTCCATGTTGTGAACGCCCTGTCCTCTAAGAGTGACAGGGTGATGCGGCTTGTCCGCCATTTTGTGCACAGGTCCTTGTCTTTGAACGCCTTGTTTTTGGCTAGGCACGTCCCTGGTTTAGATAACGGGGTGGCTGACGCCTTGTCCCGTGGTCAGTTGTCCAGGTTTCGGACCCTGGCCCCGTGGGCCCGAGAGTCGCCGGAGGTGTTTCCAGCCCACCTGTGGAGCCTGGGCGGGCTCTCGAGAGCTGGAGAGACGAGGCCTCCAGGGCGATCGCCTTATCGGTAGCTCCTAGTACCCTGCGAGCTTATCAGCGTGCAGGTAAGGAGTTTGGGGATTTCAGGCTGGGTAAGGGTTACCCCCATTGCTGGCCTGCCCCGGTTGAGCACCTAGCTGAATTCTGTGTCCTGCTGAAGGGGCGTGGCCTTTCAGTGAGGACTATCAGGGCTAGGTTAGCCGGCCTCGCCTTTCTGTCCAAGGCGGGGGGGGTTGGTGATTTTACGGGTGATTTTCGCATCCGGAGGATGCTGGAAGGTTGGGTGAGGGAGCGACAGGGGTTTCCCGCTGACACTCGTCGGGCCCTGACGGTTCAGCAGCTGTCTCTGATTAATCAGACATTTGGCAGTCTGTGCGCCTCTCCTTACGAGGCTCGGCTGTTCAGGGCAGCGACTTGCGTTATGTTTTTTGGGGCCCTCAGGGTCAGCGAGGCAATGGCCTCCTCGCAGTCTGACTTGTCGCTCCGCGCCTTCCAGCTCGCTGATCTGACCTTTAGACAGGGGGGTGTCTCTCTTTTGGTGAGGCACTCCAAGACAGATCAGTTACACAGAGGGGTTAGACTTGAACTTAGTGCAGCCACCGATAAGTCTGTTTGCCCGGTGGCTGCTTTGCAGCAATTTTGTGTTTTGCGTGGGTCAGGGCGTGGGTACCTTTTTATACACCAGGATGGTTCCCCCCTGACCCGGTATCAATTCTGGGCGATAGTGTCTAAGGCTATGTCTCAGGTAGGCATGGATCCCGCCGGCTATGGAACGCATTCGTTCCGTATCGGCGCCGCCACTAGCGCGGCACTTTCTGGTCTCCCGGCCCAACGGATTCAGGAGATCGGCCGCTGGCGGTCAGCGGCATATTTGGGTTATGTCAGGCCCGCTGAGGATCCGGGGCAGGGTTTAGGCTAGGTAACCTCTCTGTGTGTGTCCTCTTCCAGGTTCCCAGTCCAGGCAGAAACCGACGGCGCTGCTGTGTGGCCACAGCAT